>NW_026884105.1:0-11188 GCF_032173495.1 Musca vetustissima
TAATCATTTAGGCCTATAATGATGTCTGCCAAGTTTCGTGAAAATCGGTCCAGATTTAGATATAGCTCCCATATATAGTTTCGTCCGATTTCAGGTAAATGGTTCCCCAAAGTCCCTATATATCTTTTGATTTGCACGAAATTTGGCATAACGTACTGAATTAGGCCTAGAGTTATGTCTGCCAAGTTTCGAGAAAATCGGTCCAGATTTAGATATAGCTCCCATATATAGGTTCGTCCGATTTCATGTAAATGGTGCCCCAAAGTCCCTATATATCATTCGATTTCCACGAAATTTGGCATAACGTACTGAATTGAGCCTAGAATGATGTCTGCCAAGTTTCATGAAAAGCGGTCCTGATTTAGATATATCTCCCATATATAGTTTCGTCCGATTTCATGTAAATGGTGCCCAAAGTCCCTATATATCTTTCGATTTGCACGAAATTTGGTACAACCTAATCATTTAGGTCTAGAATGATGTCTGCAAAGTTTCGTGAATTTCATGTAAAAGGGTGCCCCAAAGTCCCTATATATCTTTCGATTTGCACGAAATTTGGTACAGCGTATTCATTTAGGTCTAGAATGATGTATGTAAAGTTTCGTGGAAATCGGTCCAGATTTAGATATAGCTCCCATATATAGTTTCGTCCGATTTCATGTAAATGGTACCCCAAAGTCCCTATATATCTTTCGATTTGCACGAAATTTGGTACAGCCTAATCATTTAGGTCTAGAATGATGTATGTAAAGTTTTGTGAAAATCGGTCCAGATTTAGATATAGCTCCCATATATAGTTTCGTCCGATTTCATGTAAATGGTACCCCAAAGTCCCTATATATCTTTCGATTTGCACGAAATTTGGCATAACGTACTGAATTTAGCCTAGATTGATGTCTGCTTTGTTTCGTGAAAATCGGTCCACATTTAGATATAGTTCCCTTTTATTATAGATTGATTTTAAGTACTTGACGCACCAAGGAACCAATAGGAACAAAACGTTCTGAAATTAGTATAACGTATCCTGTGACAAGTTTGTTTGAAATCGCTTAATATTTGGCCCGATTTCAAGTAAATTGGGCATCAAACTCCTCATGTTAGTCAGTTTGACATCAAATTTTGCACAACGTACAAAATTTAGCATAGAATTACGTAGTTGCGTTTTCTAGAAGTACAGACATAGCCCAACGGATGACCTTTTTATATTTGTTTGAAGTCGATTTACATACTTTATGGATAGATCTACGTAGATTCACATTTAGATAAATATCACATATTTTATTTCATTCAAGTTCATGCTAATAGTCCTGTTTAATATACCCATAGTGGTGAAGGGTATCATATAGTCGGCCCCGTCCGACTTTACTACTTTCCTTACTGGTTTCCAAATAGATTCTACGCCTCTCTGAATATTGTATACAATTAGAGAGGTACATTATTTACGATTCGTTTAAATCGGTATCTGTAGTACCGTAGGTTGTAGTTGAATCTTAAGAGCATAGTTTATTGCTGTATGGTATTATATATTCGACATTTTCCGGAAACCATTGAGATATGTTGTGGAATTTTTGCACAGCATATACCTAGGTTTTTGTATAGCCTCATATTACAGTATCTTACATATTTTGATGATTTTGGACACATTTTAAAATCGCTTTTCAGGCAAAATTTCGACGCGACCTTGCGTGGGTTAAAATGTTTCACTTCAGAATCAATATGTTTTACTTGATTAAGGACCAAAAATTAGAGTGTTGAGCAATATGATTGAATGATCAATTGTTTGTCATATAATAAAAATTATTTACCTAATATATTGTATTTATTGGACACTTACATTGAATATTAAATTAACTTCTTAAATATACAATAAGAATAAATGTTATTGCCATTTGACAACATTTGCCCGCGACAAACACAAATCAAATGTTTTATTACTATTCGAATAATATTTATTGTTTTATTAGCTGCCATATATTTAAGCTAGAACCAATATAACCAATATCTTGCTGTCATTGTTGTTGTTTTCTGTTTTCTTTGCATTTCGGAACAGAACTTTAGAAACTCCATAAAACTCTAGTAAACCGTTAAGTAACTGTTGTATTTTTATGGTCAATAACAATAACCCAAAAAACACAGAAACATTTACAATATCCGAGAGGAGACTAGAAATTAATGGTGGGTGAAAAGTGAATTTGTTAAGATGGGGGTGGGTTGCCTGACTTTATCCGACATTAACTAAAGTCATGCCATCCATGTAAGGCCATAAAACATTTTGAAGTTTTATTTTTTAAAAGGTTTGCTCTAAAGCAATAATAATTGTAAGGCAGGGTAGTTAAGGGTTTTTGCTTTATTGTCATAGAGACAATTTTAATGGCAGATTGAATCTTATATAAGCTATATTAAAGTGTTGTGTAACTTCAAAGTTGTTACTCCGTTAACAAAGTTGTAAAACAATGCCGGGTTTAGTTTGTTACACCCATTAACAATAAAATACTTTTATGGAAAAATAATTTGATTTAGTTGAACGTAAAATTAAAATTAGCCTTAATCCAACGATAGAGATGTTAATGGTGATAGTTTCAGGGTGTGGAGGTGAAGGTTGGCGGTAGTTAAATTAAGGCTATAAAACAAAATGATGGGGGAGTAACAAATTAAGATAGGATGGTTTCTGATTAACAAATTAGTAGGTGATTGATTTTAGTCCTTGGAGAGCGTGGATTTGTATATCCTCAATCATGAGGTTAAGTTCAAACTACATTTGTAATTTCGATCACAACACTTAGAAATATTTGTCGAGACGTCAAAATTGTAGGTCAAAATCGTCATACCCGTCCGCCTATCCGTTTAAATCGCAATCGATCTCGAAATTGAACTAGATAGAGCTTTGACATTTTGCACGGACATTGCTTCTATTCCAAGGATTTTTGGTCTTTAATATGGGGTATCTACGTTCTGGTATAGAATCCATCTCATTTCGTATTTATAGAGTGTGAAGGGACTGTAATTTGACATTCTGTTTCTTTACTTACTTACTTAGCTGGCTTATGACAGAATAGTTGTTTCATAAGCCGAGCTTAAAAACGAGTTCCAGGCGCGTCGATGTGCATCTCATCCAATTTGAAAGACCATTTTCCTAGACGTTTTCTTCTAATTGATCCTACCATCGGATTCGTGGCCTTCCCCTTCTGCGTAAACCATCAGCTGGTTCGCTTTTATATGCCTTTTGAGTTGGGGCATCTTCATCCATTCTCACAAGATGGCCTAGCCAACGTAGTTGCTGCTCGATCCGTCTGACTATGTCGATGACCGAGAATAGATGGTATAGCTCATGGTTCATTCGACGGCGACATTCACCATCGACGCAGATCTTCCCATAGATCTTTCGGAGAATTTTTCTCTCAAACACTCTTGGCAGCTCTTGGCTGCCTCATCTGCTTGCACAAGTACCCATGTTTCAGATCCATACAACAGCATGGGCAGTATCAGCATCTTGTAGAGTGCGAGTTTGGTCTGGCGAGAGGTGGCCTTGCTTTTGAGTTGCTTACTCAGTAGAATCTGTTGGCCAACTCTATTCCCCTCCGGATTTCAAAGCTGATGTTATTATACCCTTCACCACACTGTGGTACAGGGTATTATGTCTTTGTGCATATGTTTGTAACAGACAAAAGGAAACGAGATAGACACATGGTTCCTTTTGAGAATATGCATAGAATCACTTTCTAAGTCGATTTATGCATGTCCGTCCGTCTGTCCGTCTGTCTGTCTGTCCATGTTAAATTGTAAACAAAGTACAGGTCGCATTTATGATCCGAATTGGATGAAATTTGGCATAGGTCACTTTTTCGGCCCAAGGACGAACCCTATTGAAATTGGGAAAAATCGGTTCAGATTTATATATAGCTCCCATATATATATTTAACCGATTTAATGTAAACGGTCCCTATATATCTTTCGATTTGCACGAAATTTGGTACAACCTAATCATTTAGGTTTAGAATGATGTCTGCCAAGTTTCGTGAAAATCGGTCCAGATTTAGATATGGCTCCCATATATAGTTTCGTCCGATTTCATGTAAATGGTACACCAAAGTCCCTATATATCTTTTGATTTGCACGAAATTTGGTATAACGTACTGAATTAAGCCTAGAGTGATGTATGCCAAGTTTGGAGAAAATCGGTCCAGATTTAGATATAGCTCCCATATATAGTTTCGTCCGATTTCATGTAAATGGTGCCCCAAAGTCCATATATATCTTTCGATGTACACGAAATTTGGTACAGCCTAATCATTTAGGTCTAGAATGATGTCTGCCAAGTTTCGTGAAAATCGGTCCAGATTTATATATAGCTCCCATATATAGTTTCGTCCGATTTCATGTAAATGGTGCCCCAAAGTCCCTATATATCTATCGATTTGCACGAAATTTGGTACAGCCTAATCATTTAGGTCGGGAATGATGTCTGCCAAGTTTCGTGAAAATCGGTCCAGATTTAGATATAGCTCCCATATATAGTTTCGTCCGATTTCATGTAAATGGTGCCCAAAGTCTCTATATATCTTTTGATTGGCACGAAATTTGGCATAACGTACTGAATTAAGCCTAGAGTGATGTCTGTCAAGTTTGGAGAAAATCGGTCCAGATTTAGACATAGCTCCTATATATAGTTTCGTCCGATTTCATGTAAATGGTCCACCAAAGTCGCTAAATATCTTTCGATTTGCACAAATTTTGGCATAACGTACTGAATTGAGTCTAGAATGACGTCTGCCAAGTTTCGTGAAAATAGGTCAAGATTTAGATATAGCTCCCATATATAGTTTCGTCCGATTTCATGTAAATGGTGCACCAAAGTCCCTATATATCCTTCGATTTGCACGAAATTTGGCATAACGTTCTGAATTGAGCCTAGAGTGATGTCTGCCTTGTTTCGTGATAATCGGTCCAGATTTAGATATAGCTCCCTTTTATTATAGATTGATTTTAAGTAATTGACGTACTAAGGAATCAATAGGAACAAAACGTTCTGAAATTAGTATAACCTAACCTGTGACAAGTTTGTTTGACATCGCTCAATATTTGGATAGAGCTTCCATATATATTTTCGCCCGATTTCAAATAAATTGGGCATCAAACTCCTCATGTTAGTCAGATTTACATCGAATTTTGCACAACTTACAAAATTGAGCATAGAATTAGTTGCGTTTTCTAGAAGTGCAGACATAGCCCAACGGATGACCTATTTATATTTGTTTGAAGTCGATTGACATACTTTATGGATAGATGTAGGTAGATTCACATTTAGATAAATATCACATTTTTTTCATCCAATTTTATGTTATAGTCCTGTTTAATATACCCATAGTGGTGAAGGGTATCATATAGTCGGCCCCGTCCGACTTTACTACTTTCCTTACTGGTTAGTTTTGTTTATGGCGGTACCGAGGTATATTAAATCGTTCACTACCTCAAAGCTGTAGTTGTCAAGTTCCACAGTTGGTCCGAGTCTACTGGACGTCTGGCGCGCTGCTACCATCTTCTTGGTTTTTTTCGCCATTTACTGCCAGTCCCACTTTGGCAGACTCCTTCTCAATTCGTTCAAAGGTGGCTGTTACCGCTCGCATTGTTCGACCCATTATGTCGATGTCTTCGGCGTAGGCGAGTAACATATGCTGTTTGGTGTACAGAGTGTCATTTCTGTTCACCTTTGCATCTCGTATGACCTTTTCCAACAGGATGTTAAAAAGATCACATGACAAACTGTCACCTTGTCTGAATCCTCGTTCGGCATTAAACGACTCCAATAGGTCCTTTCCGATTTCAACTGCTGACCTTGTGCCACTTAACGGATTCCTGCATAGCCGTATTAATTTTGCAGGAATGCCGAACGCAGACATGGCTTTAAATACCTCTGAACGAATACGGCTTCATAGTCGACGAATAGGTGGAATGTGTCGATGTGTCTTTCGTGGGAGTTTTCCAGGATTTGGCGCAGAGCGAAAATCAAAATGGACAATGTAAGATTTACCAGGTCTGAAGCCGCATTGGTATGGTCCAATAATGTCATTGGCATCAGTCGTTCACACAGCATGCTGTAGAGCACATTATATGCGATGGGAAGAAAACTAATTCCTTTTTGGGCAAGTTAGAGAGGATGGCGAGGTTCCAATCATTGGGCATGCATTCCTCTGGCCCAATTGTACACATGAGCTGGTGCATGCTCCTGATCAACATCTGACCACCAGTCTTGAAAAGTTCGGCTGGTAACCCATCGGCTCCTGCTGCTTTATACTCTTCAGCCGATTTATTGCTATTCTGATCTCATCTTGGCTAGGGGTATCTTCTTAACCGCCTCTATTTGATACCAGAAGCTTTTCAAAATGCACCTTCAAGATCCTCAGCACACGGTCTGTATCTGTCACCAGGTTTCCTTCTTTATCTCTACAGGGAGATGTGCCTTCGGTTTGGTGTTTTACTCTTTGGTAAAATTTCCGGACTTCATTCTGACTCCTGACTCTGACTCACTTTTTTCTTGTTAATTTTTCTAAAAAAAAAAACCTTTCTCCTATCTCTGACAGATATATACCCTGGCCCTATGGTTTGCAAAGAAGGTCTTCGGAGTTACAGGTTTTATTATTCGTTTTATATAACGTATAAGTATTTGTTAAATATGAACAACAATCGGTCCTATCTTCAATCTTGATCTAGGCTTGGTAAATATAATAGGTTGTGCAATGTTTAGTTCAAATCGAACATTCCATTCGCCTGATATTGGATTGGGGAAGGTACCCGATATTATAAAATTAATTCCAGAAGGAGTGACCGATATTCCCCATCTTCGAACTTGAACTAAATTTGGAAGAAATAATAAGATTTGCAAAGTCTAAATGAAAACGATTATTCACTTCGATTGCCAAAGTGCGCAACAGTTGGTCAGACCGACGGACAACGGACGGACATTTGTAAATCAACTCCAAATTTTTTTGAAATGGATATGGTCCAAAGAAACATGGGATCTAAAACCAAAATTTCGATGAGGCAAATTTTCACCGTATCAAAGTATATATACACTCATTAGCCATACGGCTGAGGGTATAAAAACTCATACTTTCAGAAATATAGATTAATTTACATATATCTCGACAACAATTACGCATTTCGCATATTCGATATAACGCACACATAAAAGTCCAGCGCCCGTTTTAGGTATTTATAGAATTTACTAGCATATGCCCGCAACTTCGTTAGCGAATGTAGGAAATATTTAATAATGTATTAACATATTATTTTATTTTTAGATAAAACTGCATATGTCTGAAAAAACAATCCACACATTAATATCGACCATAAATTGAATTTGAGTACCATTTAGTACCAAATTTCATGATTCCAGCTCTAAAGGTTCCCCCAAATCCAAATTTTCCATTTAGCACACATTATTTCCATAAGTACCCTCCTTAACCATCGAACAAAACTTCCTGTATACTCCGATCCTACACCCCCATAATAATTTAAATTTTCAAGAATTTCCAAAACTTCCTACTTGACCCAAACCTACACCCCGACAGTGATTTTAAATCCACTGTACCAAATTTGGTACACATTAGTACAAATTTCCAAAACTTCCTTCATACCCCAATCATACACCCCCACAGTGATCCTAAATCCATGTTTCAGGATTCAAACTCTATCAGTTCACCCACAATACAAATTGTACCAAATTTAGTACACAGTAGTACGAATTTCAAAAACTTCCAACATAACCCAAACCAACACCCCCACAGTGATCCATAATCCATTTTTCAGAATTCAAACTCTATCAGTTCACACAATTCAAATTGTACCAAATTTAGTACACAGTAGTACCAATTTCCAAAACATTCTACATACCCCAATCATACCCCCACACTGATCCTAAATCCAAGTTTCAGGATTCCAACTCTATCGGTTCACTCACAATTTAAATTGTACTAAATTTAGTATACAATAGTACGAATTTCCAAAACATCCTATATACCCCATTTCTACACCTCCACAGTGTTCATAAATCAAAATTACAAGATTTGGTTCACCCAAAAAATCAAACCGTACTAAATTTAGTACATAGTAGTACCAATGTCCAAACCCTCCTACATACCCCAACCCTACACCCCCACAGTGATCCCAAATCCAAGTTTCTGGATTCCAACTCCATCGGTTCACTCACAATTCAAATTGTACCAAATTTAGTACACTTAGTACAAATTTCTAAAACTTCCTACATACCCCAACCCTACACTCCCACAGTGATCCCAAATCCAAGTTTCAGGATTCCAACTCTATCGGTACACTCACAATTCAAATTGTACCAAATTTAGTACACATTAGTACAAATTTCTAAAAATTCCTACATAACTCAATCTTACACCTCAACAGTGATCCTGGCTCCAAATTTCATGATTCTAGCTCTATTGGTTCATCTAAAATTCAAATTGTACCAAATTTAGTACCATTTAGTACCCATAAGTATTGTTTTCATAAACTGAATCCTGACTCTAATCCCACACCCCTACAGTGATCCTGACTGCAAATTTCATTGTTCCCACTCTATAGAATCACCCGAATCCAAACTGTACCGATTATAGTACGATATAGTACTTTTCGTATACATAATTAACAAATTTCCAAAACTACGTTTATATCCCAATCCTACCGACGGTAATTTTAATCTCAAATTCCAGGATTCCAGCTCGATTTGTACCTCCAAATCAAATTAGTACCAAATATAGTACCATATAGTACTTTTCGTACACATGAGTACAAACTCTCCTCATATCGACCCTAATTCTCAGCCTTAATTTGCATTCCAGATTTCAAGTTTTTAGCTCAATCTATTCACATGCTACGAAGTTGTACCAAATTTAGTACATTTCAGTACTTTTCCGATACTTATAGTTCGAATTTCCAAAAAGTCCTTTGCTACATCTATTCTACACTACACCCTCAATCCAAATTTCAGCTCTATTGGTTCGCCAAATGCAAATTATACCATATTTATTACTTTTCGTACGGTTCTAGTACGAATTTCCAAAAACCCAGCCTTATCTGTCACCTTTGGACTAAGAGTGACACTCACCCAAAATTTCAAGATTCTAGCTGTATCCGTTTTGTCTGGGCGTTGATGAATCGTTAAATCAGTCAGTCAGTCAATCACTTTACTCTTTTATTATTATAGATTTAATTTTAGCCATTTTTGTATTCTCTAGCCATCCTCACAAAGAATCCCAAAATCTTCCTTGAATTTATTACTTCCTTAACTAACATATATTTCGAATAATTAACTCACTTTCCTTGTTTGTGTCTATTTAAAATTCTTCACGATAAATATATTCCCACAATAAAAAAATTTAATTTCTATCAATTTTTTTGTTTTATTAACCACAAGCAATTTTGATGAAGGGCTGTTAAAAATTGCAACATTGCAATAAATCAAATACTTGACAATATCGTTAAAATTATTTCAATTTTTCAAATAATTTTTCGCATTTTACGAGTTAGCGTAACAACTTCGAGGAGTAAACCCTTTCAATGTTTGGTAAATGATTTCGATTTATAACTTTTTCATTGCTTTATGGAAATAAGCGAATAGAAATTGTATTGGGGGTTGTGATTTTTCATACTTCAACAATATTCGAAAATTCTGTAGCTTCGATATTCTGTGATTTCATTTTTAAGTGCCAATAAATTCATTTATTGTAGCATTTCCCCGAAAATTAACGTCCTTGTGTGTGAAAGTGTGTCTGTGTGTGTGTGTGTGATAATTAAAATGCAAATATCTGTTTAACAAAGGAGAATTAAATCCCTTTTTAATTCTTTAAATTTATGCACTTTTTCAGTTGCTGTTGCTCTTCTTCTTCTTCGGCTGCTGCCACTGCTATTTGAGGTTTGTTGCCATTTTTCCTGTTTACAACTTTGCGAACTCGTTGAGAGAGTTTAATTTCAAGAGAAAATGCTTTATGGCCAAATTAAAGTACATATCTGAAGTGGTGTCGAGGCACGCACACACACACACAAATGTAAGCACGCACATACACTTACAAGTAAATATTAACGTGAGCGTATTATGAAACCAACAAATATTTACCGTTAAAGCCACTTATACAATAGCTCAACACGCACGCACATCCGCACTCAATTGCATACACACTTGTAAATCCACACACACACAAAATCACACATGTACACAATTGCATGTCTAGAGTACCAGCTTTGCTCATTATATTGAAGAAATTAAATTATACCGAATTTTCTTTTTTACACATTTTTTTTTTTTTTAATTTTAATTAAAACGCTGCCAGTATGAAACATCGTTCGTTATAGCTATAAAAAAATTTCCCGAAATAAGTAGGAAATAATAAAGAAACTGATGCAAGCATAAACTCTCTGTGAGAGATTACGTTGTATGCTGGGAACAGTGTTTTCGTTTCGAGAAAAAAACTGGATGGCTGTAAAAGGGTTAAAATGGGAGCATACTTGCGGATTTTTGGAAATTCGTTTTATAAATTTTGTTCAAAGGTGGCTGTTACCGCTAGCAATGTTCGACCAATTACATCGGTGTCATCGGCCTAGGCGAATAACATGTCTTGTTTGGTGTACAGAATGCCATTTCTGTTCACCTTTGCGTTTCGTATGACCTTTTGCAGCAGGATGTTAAAAATGTCACACAACAAACAGTTACCTTGTCTGAATCATCGTTCGGTAATAAAAGCCTCCGATAGGTCCTTTCTGACTTTTCCGAGTGACCATTGGCCACTCAAAGTTCTCCTGCATAGCCGTATTAATTTTGCAGGAATGCTTTAAACACCTCTGAACGGATAGGGCATTCGAATGCGGCTTTATAGTCGACGAATAGGAGGTATGTGTCGATGTGTTTTTCGTGGGTCGTTTTCAGGATTTGCGTGAAAATCTGTTGAATGGTGGATTTGCCAGGTCTGAAGCCGCATTGGTATGGTTCAATAATGTCATTGACCATTGGCTTCAATCGTTCACACAGCACACTGGAAAGCATTTTATATGCGATTGAAGGAAGTCTAATTCCTCTATAGTTGGCACATATTGCCTTGTCTCTTTTTTCGCGCACGGGACACAGGATGCTGAGGTTCCAATCAGCCAAATTGTACTAATCAGCTGGTGCATGCTTCTGACCAGC
>NW_026884106.1:0-11335 GCF_032173495.1 Musca vetustissima
CAGAAATGAAAGGTGTTTATTGAGTTACGACTTGTTGTCGTTGTAGCTACTGTTGCTGTTATTTAGTATATAATCCGTTAAAATGCTATATACCTATAAGCAAGGAGCTTCCTCACTTTTGTGTTCTTAGAAGAAAATGAAGAAGTTACCACCTTTTTGTTGTTTCTTGTCTTTTGAATGATATTTTCCCACATCTCCCCCTCTTTAGGCGACAATATTTGAATCTTTGTAGCCACAATGCCACACAAATAAAAGTGTGGAGGGGTGGCTGTGGTTGCTGTTGTTGTTAGTTGCCTGCCTTCTTGTGGTTGTTGCAGTTGTTATTGCCATCAACTTGTTATCCTTTCCAAAAGGTACTTATCATTCACAATAACCTGTTAGTTGGGGGAAAAATGGAAACTTGTTCGTTCATGTTTTGTTGGTGTTTTTGTTACCATTTTTGCAATCTTTTGCTATTTTATTGTGTTAAAGAATTGTCAAAGAAAAATATAAGACGACGACGAATTGTCCATTCTGTTGGCAACAACAACTGCAGCCAACATCAGCAGCTTAAAGTCCGCAGATTTGAGTCAATGGTGGCAAATGATGATGGCAATAGCGATGATAGCGCATAAACAAAGCCATAAAGTTGAAAGAAAGTAGTTTTTGTATTATTCTGTGTTTTTTTGTAATAGTTTTCATAAAATGGTTTGTCATAACACAAAACAAGAAGATGAAGAAGAAAAACAACAAAGTGGCGGTGGTGGTGGCATTTCACTTAATAGACACTTCAATGAAAAATAATAACGAACAAACAATAATATTAACTCAAAACTTTTTAGCATTTTATGGTTTTGAAATTGTTTTTCATCGTAGGTGTTTAATTCTTAAAACAAGTGACACTTCTCATAGCGGAATTTTATTTGGGGGAAATTTTTATACAGAAAAGCTATTGGAATATAATCGACTTAAAAACCCGGCAATAAGTAGTTTTTAGTCCATTTCCATTGTCCAAAACATGAACCGACCCAATACCACAGATAGAATAACTTCCATAGGTCTTTTAGAACAGGAGAAAACCTTTTACAGATCTTCTAAAGACACTTTTATAGATCTTCTGAAGACACTTTTATAGATCTTCTGAAGACAAAAAGTCTCACCAGGCCTTTTAAAGAGAGAAAACTTTTCACAGGCTCTCTAAAAGCAAAGGACCAACTTATAACAAAATGCCTTCCCCAGGTCTTCTATAGACATAATGCCTTTCACAGATCATTGGGAGACAGAAGACCTTCTATAGGTATCCTAATGACGGAAGAACTCCATAGGTGTTCTAAAGACAAAATACCTTTTAAATGTTCTCTCTAGACAGAAAATAATCGACAGGTCTTCTATAAACTTCTGAAGACAAAAGGACTACTGCAAAAAAAAATTAAACACCAACCCCATTTTTAATCTTTGAAAAGGTATTCTTTAAACTTGGAAAAATATTGGAAAACATATCCTTAAAAAACGCCACCACATCTGTAGGCATTGGAAAAATATTCTTAAAATAAGCCACCCCATCTGTAGGCCTTGGAAAAATATTCTTAAAATAAGCCACCCCATCTGTAGGCCTTGGAAAAATATTCTTAAAATAAGCCACCCCATCTGTAGGCCTTGGAAAAATATTCTTAAAATAAGCCACCCCATCTGTAGGCCTTGGAAAAATATTCTTAAAATAAGCCACCCCATAAGCCTTGGAAAAATATTCTTTAAAAAATCCACGCCTCTTATAGGCCTTGGAAAAATATTCTTTAAACCAGTAAGGAAAGTAGTAAACTGGACTGGGCCTACTATATGATACCCTTCACCACTTTGGGTATATTCAACAGATGTATCCTAAGATGCACCAATTACATAAAACCGGACGAAAATATATATGGGAGCTACATTTAAATCTGAACCGATTTTCACGAAATTTAGCTCACGTCATTCTAAACTTAATTCAGTACGCTATGACAAATTTCGTGCAAATTGAATGATTTTCAAAGACTTTGGTGCACCATTTACCTAAAATCGGGCGACTATATATATATGGGAGCTTCATATACATCTGAACCGATTTTCATGAAACTTGACACACATTATTATAACGCAATTCAGCACGCTATGCCAAATTTCGTGCAAAGATATATAGGGTCTTAAAAGCACCAATTACCTTAAATCGGATAAAAATATATGTGGAATCTATATCCAAATTTGAACCGATTTCAACGAAACTTATCACAGGTTGGGTTATACTAATTTCAGTACGTTTTTTTCTTTCAATCATACATTGGTTACTTGGTGTGTCAATTACTTAAAATCAATCGATCAATGCAATATTAGAACTTTGGTACATTATTTACATTAAATCTGACGGAAATATATATATATATATATATCTTAATCTGAACCGATTTTCACGAAACTCAGCACACATCATTCCAGGAAACTTGGCATAAAGCACTCTGGGCTCTATTAAGTACGTTATGCCAAATTTCGTGCAAATCGAAATATATATATAGGGACTTTGGTGCATCACTTACATAAAATCGGACGAAACTATATATTGGAGCTATATCTAAATCTGGACCGATTTTCACGAAACTTGGCAGACATCACTCTAAGCTCAATTCAGTACGTTAAGCCAACTTTCTTGCCAATCGAAAGATATATAGGGACTTTAGTGCACCATTTACATAAAATCGGACGAAAATATATATATGGGAGCTATATATTAATCTAGACCGATTTTCGAAATTTGGCAGACATCATTCTAGGCTTAATTCATTACGCTGTGCCATGTTTCGTGCAAATCGAAAGATATATAGGGACTTTGGTGCACCATTTACATAAAATCGGACGAAACTATATATGGGAGCTATATCTAAATCTGGACCGATTTTTACGAAACTTGGCAGACATTATTCTAGGCTTAATTCATTACGCTGTGCCAAATTTCGTGCAAATCGAATGACATATAGGGACTTTGGTGCACAATTTACCTTAAATCGGACGAAAATATATATGGGAGCTATATCTAAATCTGAACCGATTTTTCTCAATTTCAATAGGGTTCGTCCCTGGGCTAAATAAGTGAACTGTGCCAAATTTCATCCAAATCGGATCATAAATGCGACCTGTACTTTGTTCACAAAAATACATGGACGGACAGACGGACGGACGGACAGACGGACATGCGTAAATCGACTCAGAAAGTGATTCTATGCATATTCTCAAAAGTAACTATGGGTCTATCTCCATTCCTTTTGCCTGTTACAACCATATGCACAAAGACATAATACCCTGTACCACAGTGTGGTGAAGAGTATAAAAATCCACGCCTCTTATAGGCCTTGGAAAAATATTCTTTAAAAAATCCACGCCTTCTCTAGGCCATGGAAAAATATTCTTTAAAAAATCCACGCCTTTTCTTGGCCTTGGAAAAAATATTCTTTAAAAAATCCACGTCTTCTCTAGGCCTTGGAAAAAATATTCTTTAAAAAATCCACGTCTTCTCTAGGCCTTGGAAAAAATATTCTTTAACAAATCCACGCCTTCTCTTGGCCTTGGAAAAAATATTCTTTAAAAAATCCACGCCTTCTCTAGGCCTTGGAAAAAATATTCTTTAAAAAATTCACGCCTTCTCTAGGCCTTGGAAAAAATATTCTTTAAAAAATCCACGCCTTCTCAAGGCCTTATGTAGTTATTGAAAAATATTCTTTTAAAAGTCCTTAAAAATATTCTTTGAAAACGTCAACGTCTTGTGATAATCCTAGAAATGGTTGGGTCAATATCCACTCTTGATTAAAATATTATGATTTTCCAAAAAAGTCCCATTTTCTCTTAAATTTTAAAGTAAACATTTCTCCATTTCTCCTCATATTCATTACATGCAGTAAAAATATAAACAAACAAACACAATCATGATATTTGCCATCTGAAATGAAAACAAAAATCATATCTCCCTTACGATAGCTTCGTGACCATCTTATGGGTAATAAAACACAACAAACTTTACACTTGAGTAATCAATTTTGTCATTGCCTTTGTATCGAAATTTATTGGTTATATGTTTTACAAAATGGAACCAACATACATACTCATAACTTTTAACAAGAAACACACATACACCAGCTATAAATGTTGATCCCATGAAGAAAGGTAAGAACACTTTTTCCCCTCTAAGGTCCCTCCATGGCAATGGCAATGCATCTATGCTGCATTGAACTTCTAAAGACCTGCATCAATTTTTTTAGATCATTGTTGTAGTTGTTGTACCCAAACACTTTAGATTTTGAGAATGGTGTTCATTCATTTCTCAACAAGTGTTTGATAACCTGTCGACACATCAATGAACACTTTAGCAAAGCCAGCAACAACAACCAACAAAAAAAAAATAGTCCCAATTGTGATCGTTGTACAAACATCTATTCAAAAAACGGAAAACATTTATTGGTAAAATTCTGCTACTGATACTGATGCTACTGCAACGGACAGCATTGATTGAAACGTGATGTAGGATCGAGTCGAATATTATGAGTCACTTTTCGGGATATGTTGTACCTTGAAAAAATATTCTTTAAAAAATCCACGCCTAAGGTGGACCTCGAAAAAATATTCTTTAAAAAATCCACGCCTAACGTGGACCTCGAAAAAATATTCTTTAAAAAATCCACGCCTAAGGTGGACCTCGAAAAAATATTCTTTAAAAAATCCACGCCTAAGGTGGACCTTGAAAAAATATTCTTTAAGAAATCCACGCCTAAGGTGGACCTTGAAAAAATATTCTTTAAAAAATCCACGCCTAAGGTGGACCTTGAAAAAATATTCTTTAAGAAATCCACGCCTAAGGTGGACCTTGAAAAAATATTCTTTAAAAAATTCACGCCTAAGGTGGACTTTGAAAAAATATTCTTTAAAAAATCCACGCCTAAGGTGGACCTTGAAAAAATATTATTTAAGAAATCCACGCCTAAGGTGGACCTTGAAAAAATATTAAGAAATCCACGCCTAAGGTGGACCTTGAAAAAATATTAAGAAATCCACGCCTAAGGTGGACCTTGAAAAAATATTCTTTAAGAAATCCACGCCTAAGGTGGACCTTGAAAAAATATTAAGAAATCCACGCCTAAGGTGGACCTTGAAAAAATATTCTTTAAGAAATCCACGCCTATGGTGGACCTTGAAAAAATATTCTTTAAAAAATCCACCCCTCTTGTATGGGCCTTGAAAAAATATTCTTTAAGAAATCCACGCCTATGGTGGACCTTGAAAAAATATTCTTTAAAAAATCCACGCCTAAGGTGGACCTTGAAAAAATATTCTTTAAAAAATCCACGCCTAAGGTGGACCTTGAAAAAATATTCTTTAAAAAATCCACGCATAAGGTGGACCTTGAAAAAATATTCTTTAAAAAATCCACGCCTAAGGTGGACCTTGAAAAAATATTCTTTAAAAAATCCACGCCTAAGGTGGACCTTGAAAAAATATTCTTTAAAAAAACCACGCCTTGTGTTGGTTCTTTTCAAAAATATTCTTTAAAAAATCCACGCCTTGTGTTGGTCCTTTTCAAAAATGTTTTTTAAAAATCCATGCCTCAGGTGGCCCTTAGAAAATATTCTTTAAAAAATCCACGCCTCAGGTGGTCTTGTGTAGGGTATAATGCAAGTATCTACCAATTGCCCATATTCCCAGAAATTTCCATATGAAAAAATTCTCAACATCCTTCCTTCCTGCTACACTGCAGTAAATAAATGAACTCCCCTCAAAAATCGAACGATGCCTAGAAAATTGTTCAAATTATTCACACTTGTTTCTTCTAGATTGTCCATAAAATCTTCACAATTGTTTATTGTGTGTGGTCGACACACACACACACTCACACCCACGTATAACTGCATACAACACACACACATATAGTTTCCCCGTTCTCAGTGCAATATAGGTAACCAGATACCGATAGTTGTCATGACATCTAGAAATGTCCAAATATTTTGACTAGCTAAGGTTTGTTTTGTTGGCTTGAGAAGTGTTGTATACCCATCCAGGAGTCATCAAGGATTTGCTGTTTGCAGCACAATTTCGAAATTGTACAAGGATGTGTTTATGCCACGTTACATCTTAATTGCAGTTGATTTGTTTTTATTGTTACACAGGCATTGACAAAATTTCGTTCGCAACCCAAAGGCTGAGGAAGATAGGGGGGGAGGAGGGCAAAGAGATCAGAAAGTGGAAGAGTTCGGTATCACTTTGGTTCGTGTAGGTACATTTAACGCCAACACTTTGCCAATGGGACAGTGTGGAGACATGGGGAAAATGTGTAGAAAAATGTATAAATTATATAGAAAGGATCAAAGTTGGACCCGACGATATGATGATATAGGATTTGCACCCAGTGGGAAATGTGACAAGGACCTAAAGTTCTATATGTTTGGGGTTAACATACGAATATCGATTTCTTGTCCCAGAGAACCGGATATCAGTCCTTATCTGTGACGTTCTTGTAGAATATTTGTAGATAAAACATCACGCCTTGGGGTTCAAGAAAATAAGACGGAAAAAGTCGCACAGGGAGTCGAATAGAAAGATGATGTTTTCTACAAATATATGTTACCTTTGATTTGGCTGAAAATATGTCATATAAAAAACCTGAAGCCGACCAAAAATACATCCCTCTATAACTCAAAACTTGGACCTTGGACGTATTTGTCCTTTTAGGTTTCTAATATGCTCAAAAAGAGCGAAGAGCTCTACTTTGTGTCACAGTGTATTTTTTTGCGATATATTTCATTACACTGTTCCCTGCCGACATCTAACAATGGTAGGTAGGTGGAGTATACATTCATTAAACCCCAAATTGAAACATGTTTTCCTATGCTCAAACATCGAAACACTCAGGCTTTTCTCCATACCAAAAAAAAAAATTGCACACATCTGTCGCACCGAAAAAAACAAGGCCTTTACTTCCCTTCAGCCTTTGGTTCGCAAAAGCGAACCCAATCGAACCAAACCGCCCAAACACCAAAAGGCAATCTAAGGCCAACATTTAAGTGGACACAACTTGTTGGAAAGCCATAAACCATTAGACCCCCCTCTCTCTCTATCTCTCATCCTTACAGGATTCATCTAATTAAGTTTGAATTGTTTTGTAAATGTCATTTCGTATTTGGTGTTCGGACTAAAGGTAGTGCAAATTTCTAGGTTCACAAAACCGTTTCGATTGCATCGTCGTCTAAATGTGAGATAAATGGAAATGTTCGTTTTGTTGCAGTTGCATTTTAACCCCAAATCAGAAACGATACCATTGTGGTAAACATAAATTTCCATTATCGGCCTAAAAGTATCTTTCTTACACGGAGAGAGGTAGTTACAAATAAAATTTGTTTGTAGGCGATGTATCATTGATTAAGGAGGTGTTTTGACTGGAATTAGTGTTAATTGGGGACTTCGATAGATAATTGGGAGTATGTAAACGTTCACAAATTCTTATACTCAAAGAAAATGTATATGAGGGGAAAAAAGAAAATGCAAATGAGCATCAGGCATATACAAATAGGTCATATATTAATAATTGTGATACTTCTGTGCGTATGATTAATTTGCACTGATAACTGAATAACGCATACGCACCCAGCATCCCCAAATATTACCCCAGAATATTAGTAATTATCGGAATTTTACTTAGATGAATACTTCTACGATAATAAGAATGATTATGTGAAACTCCAATCTTTAAAGATGTGTAGGAATGTATAGGCCTGAATTCTACAAAGTCCTTAACAATATTTTTTTAAAAAAATCTGTTTAAGCCCAAAAAAAACAGTAAGGAAAATAGTAAAGTCGGACTGGGCCGACTATATGATACCCTTCACCACTTTGGGTATTTTCTACATATATATCCGAAAAGACGTCGCCTTTTTGAAGGAATTTTGACATGAAATTGAACGAAATGATTTTCAGGGACTTTGGTACACCATTTACCTTAAATCGGACGAAAATATATATGGGAGCTATATATAAATCTGAACCGATTTTCTCCAATTTCAATAGGGTTCGTCCTTGGGCCAAATAAGTGAACTGTGCCAAATTTCATGCAAATCGGATCATAAATGCGACCTGTACTTTGTTCACAAAAATACATGGACAGACGGACGTACAGACGGACATGCATAGATCGCCTTAAAAAGTTATTCTATGCATATTCTCAAAATGAACCATGGGTCTATCTCGATTATTTTTGCCTGTTACAAACATATGCACAAAGACATAATACCCTGTACCACAGTGTGGTGAAGGGTATAAAATATAGGGGAGGCTATAAAAACAACCATGATTATTAATTTGCTAAATTTCTTGATAATTGTTTCCTCTAGAGCGACGAGAAAAGAAACTGAAATAAAATTGTTGGTCCATTTCAACCCATAAATATCAATTAATCGTTACAAAAACCATTAAGGGTCTGCTTTGGCCGGTAACGGATTTACATACAAAATTTCGTGACGACCTATCCAGTATCCAGTGACCTGTACTGTGTTTACAAATTATAATGGACAGACGGGCGGAAGGACCGACATCCTTGTCTAGATCGACTCAGACAATCGATATACTAAAGACCCATAGTTGTTATGACGTACAAAACTATAAATTAATTGCTTCAAATATTGGGATATAACGAGAAACCATGCAAAATTTTCTCTTGACATTTAAAATTTAAATTCCCTCTCGTATATTACTTAAATACACCAACAACATACACTCATACTTATGTATCAATGATTGCAAATGCAATGCAAGTAACAAAATGGTTTACTAATACACTAATAACATATGATGAAGCAAATAGCAACAACAAAAAGCAACAAACCAACAACTAAAGCACAGCAAAAAGCCCCGACAGCTTATAAACCAATTTAGCGTGAATAATACAAAAATGAGCAAAGCGAACCGAGCCAACAACACTGAGAGGGTTTAACTGTAAAATGGTATTATAATATTGTAGATGGAGTGCAAAGTGGTTACAATTTAGGGAGATGAACAAAAAGAGGAAATAATTTCAAAAAAAAATTAATTAATTTTAACCGATATAATACTTCGCTATAACCAAAATAAATTAAAGGAAACTCTATTACAGATATGTCCCCTAAGTATCCCTATGAAACTCCCATATTTCCATTTGCAACCACTGTTGTTCTCTGAACAGCCGCCCCTAGATGCTAAGCCAGGCTGCATTAACATTTGTGGCATCCACAAGAAGCAGTAAAGCGGCGCGTTTAAAAAATAATTTATAACCAAGAAATAAAACAAACAAAATATCAAATAAAATGCAAAGCAAAAAAAACAAAAACATAACGGGAATAGATGACTACCTACCAACTGTTATTTTGCCATTAACCACGACGTTAGCTAACAACAGTTGTGCACCCACCGAACAGCTAACCCGCCATAAACATGAATCATGGAAAACAGGAAAACTACAGTTGGACGATGAAGACGACGGCTACGGCGACAACAGCATAACAATAACCGGGAATGGGTTCCACACGGTCAAAACAACCCTTCATTTTTCAGTGGCCATTGAGGGGGAGCGGGGTAGGAGCTAACAGTTCAGCCACTGTTGTTACTGTATTTTGTTGTAACGATGCACACAATTGCACTTGCATATTATATGGCAAATAAACAGTTAACTGCCACGCTTTAGTTTTCCGCTGTTTGCTGTGGTGCTGCTGTTGCGGCTGTACGGGTTGGTTCTTTTCACTTTAGCTTTTTTTTGCGCCCACGGCATCTGAATATTGTCTTCCCAACTCAAACCCGATTGGAAATCGTACGGAAAACGCAACTGTGCACTTCCGTTAAATAGTTTTTCCCTTCGTTGCTGTTGTTGTTGTCGTTGTTTTGCTCATCGCCATCATCATCGTCATCACTTTGTACGTAGTAAACCCCACGGGCATTTCCTGTTTATGGCCAAAGGAATTAACAATATTCGCATTGTAGAGTTTTTTTTTTATCGCGCATAGAGGTAAGAGCGTGTTTATAGTTTACAATGTGGGGGTAATATGAGATGTTTCGGTTGATAAGGACCAAGGATATTTTTTAGGAACAACTAAAAAATATTGTTTCAAGGACATGTTTTTTTTTTAATTAAAGGCTATTTTTAAAAGACTACATTAGGAGTGGATTTTTTATTGAATATTTTTTCAAGGCCCATAATACAAGACGTGGATTTTTTAAAGAAGTTTTTTTCAGGGACTCATACAAGGCATGGATTTTTAAAGAAGATTTTTTCAAGGCTCATAATGCAAGGCGTGGATTTTTTAAAGAATATTTTTTCAGGGACTCATACAAGAGGCGTGGATTTTTTAAAGAATATTTTTTCAGGGACTCATACAAGAGGCGTGGATTTTTTAAAGAATATTTTTTCAGGGACTCATACAAGAGGCGTGGATTTTTTAAAGAATATTTTTTCAGGGACTCATACAAGAGGCGTGGATTTTTTAAAGAATATTTTTTCAGGGACTCATACAAGAGGCGTGGATTTTTTAAAGAATATTTTTTCAGGGACTCATACAAGAGGCGTGGATTTTTTAAAGAATATTTTTTCAGGGACTCATACAAGAGGCGTGGATTTTTTAAAGAATATTTTTTCAGGGACTCATACAAGAGGCGTGGATTTTTTAAAGAATATTTTTTCAGGGACTCATACAAGAGGCGTGGATTTTTTAAAGAATATTTTTTTTCAGGCGTGGATTTTTTAAAGAATATTTTTTCATACAAGAGGCGTGGATTTTTTAAAGAATATTTTTTCAGGGACTCATACAAGAGGCGTGGATTTTTTAAAGAATATTTTTTCAGGGACTCATACAAGAGGCGTGGATTTTTTAAAGAATATTTTTTCAGGGACTCATACAAGAGGCGTGGATTTTTTAAAGAATATTTTTTCAGGGACTCATACAAGAGGCGTGGATTTTTTAAAGAATATTTTTTCAGGGACTCATACAAGAGGCGTGGATTTTTTAAAGAATATTTTTTCAGGGACTCATACAAGAGGCGTGGATTTTTTAAATACAAGAGGCGTGGATTTTTTAAAGAATATTTTTTCAGGGACTCATACAAGAGGCGTGGATTTTTTAAAGAATATTTTTTCAGGGACTCATACAAGAGGCGTGGATTTTTTAAAGAATATTTTTTCAGGGACTCATACAAGAGGCGTGGATTTTTTAAAGAATATTTTTTCAGGGACTCATACAAGAGGCGTGGATTTTTTAAAGAATATTTTTTCAGGGACTCATACAAGAGGCGTGGATTTTTTAAAGAATATTTTTTCAGGGACTCATAC
>NW_026884107.1:0-11233 GCF_032173495.1 Musca vetustissima
GTATGTTCAAGGTCTTCTCATAACATGCGTTTACGCATGCAAAACGTCCACCATTGAATGGTATTTCTAGAACATTGAAGTAATTGATAACATTTTTACAGGCTCACTTATTCGGGGCACATAACTTGTTATAATCATTTTAGAACAAATATCTCCATTCCTTGGATACTGTATAAGTCGACTTGCCACCCCTAGTACATTGGCCACCTCATCTGAAACAATTTTAAAATTCTAGCACATTATCTAAAATCAAGTACATGTTCTAGATTCCAGCTCTATTCGTCCATCCCATACCAATTGTACTAACTTTTGTACAGCTTTTCAAGTCTAAAACATCCGTAAGATTGATAGTGTAAATTTTACCTACATCAAAAATATATTTCGAAAGAGAAAAACTATGGGTATTAAAAATCTGCCAATATTAAGGGGTCACTTTTCATCTCGGTTCCATAAAATTTAATTTTCTATTTTGATTTAATTCGAAACTACACTAATTCAAGAATGTCCCTATGAAATTTCAAGTGAAAATCTCAAAAAACTCTTGATTTATTGTGACGACAAAAGAATTCTCAAACTTTAAACGTATTTTTTTCCAAACAGCATTTTTGCACGATAACTCAAAAACCAGAAGAACAAAACTATCAGCATTTCATGTTAAACCAGTAAGGAAAGTAGTAAAGTCGGACTGGGCCGACTATATGATACCCTTCACCACTTTGGGTATATTCTACATAAGTATCCTAACAGACGTCGGGTTTTTGTTATATATCTATATCTGAACCGATTTCAGTAGACCTATTCTGTAACTTTTAACAACATTCGATATTGTTTAATTTTCTTTTGTTATTGTAAAAACAACAACACAAACAAATGAAATTGTTGGAAAATAAACAATGTCGAATGTTGTTAAAAAGTTACAGAATATGCCTACAGGAAACTTTGCCAGAGACTTATGTATATTACTTCAGTACGTTGTGTCCATTGGCCTAGCTATGGACCTTATCATGAAGCTTAGCAACATCATTGTAGACTTGATTCAGTACGCTATGCCAAAATTCGTGCAAATGAAATGATTTCCAGGGACTTTGGTGCACCATTTACCTAAAACTATATATGGGAGCTATATCTAAATCTGAACCGATTTTCACGAAACTTTGCACACATCATTCTAGACTTAATTCTGTACGCTATGCCAAATTTCGTCTAAATCGAAAATTATATAGGGACTTTGGTACACCATTTACCTTAAATTGGACAAAGATATATATGGGAGCTATATCTAAATCTGAACCGATTTTCACGAAACTTTGCACACATCGTTCTAGACTTTATTCAGTATGTTATACCAAATTTCTTGCAAATCAAAAGATTTCCAGGGTCTTTAGTGGACTATTTACCTAAAATCGGACGTAACTATATATGGGAGCTATATCTAAATCTGAACCGATTTTCACGAAACTTTGCACACATCATTCTAGGCCTAATTCATTACGCTATGCCAAATTTCGTGCAAATCGAAAGATATATACGGATTTTGGTACACTATTTACCTAAAATCGGACGTAACTATATATGGAAGCTATATCTAAATCTGAACCGATTTTCACGAAAGTTTGCACACATCATTCTAGACTTAATTCCGTACGCTATGCCAAATTCCAAATCGGAAGTTATATAGGGACTTTGGTACACCATTTACCTTAAATCGGACGAAAATATATATGGGAGCTATATCTAAATTTGATCCGATTTTTCCCAATTTCAATAGGGTTCGTCCTTGGGCCGAATAAGTGACCTGTGCCAAATTTCATCCAATTCGGTTCATAAATGCGACCTGTACTTTGTTTACAATTTAACATGGACAGACAGACGGACGGACAGACGGACTGACGGACATGCATAAATCGACTCAGAAAGTAATTCTATGCATATTCTCAAAAGGAACCATGGGTCTATCTCGATTATTTTTGCCTGTTACAAACATATGCACAAAGACATAATACCCTGTACCACAGTGTGGTGAAGGGTATAAAAAGTGCTAAATCAGAGCAGAGTTTATTTTTTCCGACCCAGACTCTAACAAAATTGGCCGACTCCGACTCGACAGCCCTGCTAAATACATGTGGGTTTTGTAATCAGCTTTTGCAAAAATATATATCTACAAATATAATTTCCATAGTATTTTTAAAATATTACCAGGTTTCGTAGCGGAAAAAATGTTTTCCTTGTACAAATATTAAACTTACTTAAAGAACTAAACAGATATATTCTAAAGTAAAATAGTGTTGTTTTTGAAGGAGAATAAACCTACACACAATTAACACGAAGCAAATCATACAGAAATGTGTGAAATCTTAATTTATTTCACAAATAACAAAAGGAAAAACACAATGTAATGCAGTAGTATTTTTTTTTTTTTTTGAACCGTCATTAATCATATTCATGAACTGACAAGGTTACAAGAACATTTCCTAATTACCATTTACTGTGGTAATCACAAAATGTTGCCATTCTATTCTATAGCCAAGGGAAAATTTCTTAACTCAGTTTCAATATTAACTTGTAATTTATTCATGTTGGCTAATTAGTTAGTGTTACAACCGTGACTATTATCTTAAGCAGATGTTGGTTGTGTGCTTTTATTTTAGTCCTAAAATTTAATTTTACTTATATAAGTATCAGTTTAAATTAAAAAGTGATTTTTTATTTTTACTAAAAAAAAATATTACAAAAATTAAAATTTTTAAAAAATGTTACTATATTTCTCCTATTATTGTTTGAATTATATATTTTTTTTTGCATTTTTATTTCCTTGTTTACTTTGCAGATATTTGCAAAATGAAGATTGTCATATCTTATCGCTGCGCTGACCAATGCACTCATCACTCTGTGTGCTCGTATTGGTAAGTGGGCGTTCTTTTAGTGAGTGCATTGTAATAGTGTGCAAAAACTTGTTTATGGCGCAAAAATGGCGGCCACAAAAAGCTTTTGAGTGAATAAAAAAATACACTGCAGATGTTCATTGATAATATTATTGCAGACATTTAATTGTTTTCTATACGATTTCGCCAACGTGTGAAGTGACCAATAATTTAGGGATATGGCAAATGCAGAGTCAATACCAAAATGGTGGCAGTATATAATTAATTTGGAAAATTCTCATTTACAACTTAAAATTTCAACAATTTTTTAAGTTATACATTCCATTATTATTTTTTTATTTTTTGGAAAATCTCCTTCTGTCGATCAGGAGATTTTCCTGATTGATTTTATCATAGTTAATGAAATAGCTATGTATGTACTTAAAGAATAAGATTTAAAAATTGATAAATATTTCATTTGTATACCCTTCACTGCACTGTGGTACAGGGTATTATGTCTTTGTGCATATGTTTGTAACAGGCAAAATGAAACGAGATAGACACATGGTTCCTTTTGAGAATATGCATAAAATCACTTTTTGAGTCGATTTATGCATGTCCGTCGGTCCATGTTAAATTGTCAACAACGTACTGGTAGCATTTATGATCCGAATTGGATAAAATTTGGCACATTATAGGTCATTTATTTGGTCCAAGGGCGAAGCCTATTAAATTGGAGAATATCGGTTTAGATTTAGATATAACTCCCATATATAGTTTCGTCCGATTTTATGTAAATGGTGCACCAAACTTCCAATAATGGTCTGATTGAGACAAAATTTTGCACAGAGTAGGGGAGACTGGGGCACCTTCGGCATCGGGGCACCTTCGGCAATCGCGTTTTCGATATGAAGTTCTCACCGTACATCACTAGTTTCGATACATAGGTATCGAATATCGAAATAAATAACTGACACAAAGTTTGACATTTCTAGCTAATAAGCTTATTTAGATACATAGGTTTTTGTATTTTTATAGATGTTTCTGTAATATTTCAATTCCATTTCGTAAGTATTTCGTGTATAAAACTTTTAAAATTTTTAAGACAATATTATTAAAAAGTGGTTAACTACGATGTGTATTATTATAAAAATATTTAAAAATATAATCTTTTTACAAATCTGATCGAAAAAAATGAAAAAAACTATAAAAAGTACATTCGGGGTACATTCGGCATTTCAAAGTGGGGCACATTCGGCCATATACAGATTGTGCAATATTATTTCCGTAAAAGGTTTTTGAGTTTGTTTTTAAAACTAATCCTTTAATATGGTTCGAAATTGCATATATAAGATCAAACGTGCTTGTATTGACGAAAATGCGATAGAAAACCCTTATTTCTGATGGTGTGTGCGACCTTGAGATGTAAACGTCCGCCGCTCGAAAATAAAGCCATATAATTCAAACATTGTGTGGCGTATTAAAACCTAATAGAGCCTTTAGAGGATCAGAATTTCAACCAGACTGATAGCGATGACAATTACCCGGCTATGACTATGGTGCCGAATGTGCCCCATCAAATGCCGAAGCTACCCCGGGTTGGGGCACATTCGGCGAATTTGACTTTTTTTAAAAAACTGTAAAATTTTTTAACTAATACTATTTTGTTATATCTTTTTGGCACTATTTTTTATAATTAAGTGTCAGAGGACAATAATCAGCCATAAAGTTGTTATATATGTTGAATAAGTACTGAGATATAGAGCTCTAAAAAAAAAGTGCCGAAGGTGCCCCAGTCTCCCCTACTGAATTAGGTCTGGATTGATATATGCCAAGTTTAGTTGAAAACGGTTCAGATTTAGATATAGCTACCATATATAGTTTCGTCCGATTTTAGGAAAATGAAATCGATTCAGATTCAGATATAGCTCCAAAATATATATTTTCGTCCGTGTTTATTTAATGGAACTCCAAAGAGTCAAATTTAGGCCGATTGGCACAAACTTTTGCTTTCGTCCGATTTTATGTAAATGGAGCACCATACTCTCAATATTGGTCTGATTGATACAAAGTTGAATTCGAAGTTTTGTTGAATTCGGATCAGATTTAGATATAGCTCCCATATATAGTATCAATGTTTGTCCGATTGAAACAATTTTGGCAGAGTCTTGTGTTGGATTTCGTGTCGAGATAAATTTTAGATAGCGCACCGTGTTGCAGCATAGCAAATGTTGGATGCCACGGTTTTATTTATATATAGATCTTTTACATATTTTGCTCGATGATTGACATTCAACTTTTCATAGATTTCAGATTGATATGTGTATGGGCTGTTTTTATACCCTCCACCATAGTATGGAGGGTATATTAATTTTGTCATTCCGTTTGTAACTCATCGAAATATTCATTTCCGACGCTATAAAGTATACATTCTTGATCAGGGTAAAATTCTAAGACAATCTAGCCAAGGAATTGGAGATAGGGTGCTGAAATGTTGCATAGGGTTGTCTTTTGTCTGCAGGCTGGCCAAGTTCGAAGATGGGATATATCGGTCCACGTTTAGGCACAGCTCCCATATAAGGGTACCCGCAAATTTCGGTATTTTGAGGGTTTTGGTCGTATTTTCCTCCGAATTGGCTTTAATTTAGTATTTTGAGTTCTTAATAGGTACCAAATCTCCCCACAAAAAATTATGAATATAGTCCCATTTTTTCGGGTAGACCCCATATAAGTAAGGACTTTTCTTTAATTACAAAAAAACAACAACAAAACAATAACACAATTTTTTTGTAAATTATTTGTCTTCTCTTTTAAATCTCCAATTATATATGTTGAAAGTTACAAACCTTAACAAGCATTGGTATTGATTTACCAGTCCATTGAAAATCTTGAAAAATTAAAATCGAGAACGGAGGGTTCCCTTAAAATAGTTATCTGATTTGTTCTGCGTTTTGGGTTTGGTTCTAAGACTCTGTTGTAATCATTTCACCTGCGGAGGATAGAACGTAAGGTTCGATAATGTACTATATATGAACTATAGCCCGGATTTAGGCCTAGCCCCTGTGTGGGACGTACCAGAAGGAGTGGATCGATATTTCCCATCTTCGAACTTGAGCAAAGTTTGGAATAAATAATAAAATAGGCAAAGTTTGGATGAAATCAAAATTTTCTGAAATGAATTTGGTCCAAAAAAAAACGTGGGGTCTAGAACCAATATTTCGGCGAGGCACATTTTCACTGTATCAAAGTTTATACACCCTCATTAGCCAAAAGGCTGAGGATATAAATATTCATTAAAATTGCTGAAATTATGGTTTACATAATCAGTTAGTAGAAAGGTCACTTTTTCGTATGTTCCCTTTATTTTGATTTCAAGTACCTGACAGTATATCTATGGTGGAGGGTATCCAAAGTTCGGCCCGGCCGAACTTAACGCTTTTTCACTTGTTATTTAATTCATTTTGTCCGATTCCATTTCAGTGGTCCCCCAGAAATACTATGACTATTACAATTCAATATTAGTAGTTATAGGTTCGAGATAAATAGTTGCGGTTTTATTGTGGGCTTGTGATGGAAACTTCTTTATTTTTGACACGTCATTTACGCTATCTACCTGTTCACAGAAATGTTTCCAGGAGTCTGTCTCGTCAATATGTTGTATTCTTTCCTTCTGCGTGGAATTTATCCTCTGTATACTACAGACTTCTTGCGGCGAGCTTTGTTGTAAAGTCTTCGAACCTCGTTACCTTTGTTCCGAATCCACCCAGTAATTCAAGGGGTTTTAGAAGGCGATTATATTCGTTAAATTATTGACATTCCTGTCTATTTCGTCAGTATTTTACAGTCATAGTTGGGCTGCCCTAACCTGTCACTGATCAATCTACTGAATTTTAAAATTACTGCACGTTGATGTCCGTGAAGTTTTGTTAATATCGGTTCAGATTTAGATATAGCTCCCATATAGAGTTTCTTCCGATTTTATGTAAATGGTCTCTGTTATTGTGGTGGGAGTTAGCATCACTATCTATTCGTACTTCGTAACCTGTGACCTTTGATTTCCGCACCAGTCGCTGCAGTTCCGCCGTTGTTGGTGGTATAGGCGAGTCAAACGGGATGTAGACTGATACTAGGCAAATTTTGCCATTTCCTTGCTTCATTATAGTTCCACCCGATGTTGAAAATTCTGAGGAGAAGATAAAACTCAAGTTTTTGTGGCATATTATACTATATACTATTATTAGTAGTTGGTAATTTATGTGGTTTAATCCAGAGACCTATTATATTACCTTTAGTTATTCCTTCCATCAGAGCCAGTGTTGGGAGTCGCTTATCTTCTCCTCGCCTTTGCTGCTGGTTGTTATTTTCTTATTTGCTGCTATTTATGACATTCTCCTCTAAAATCTTTGCCTTCCTAATCTTGAAGAATGCTGCGTTGGACACGTAGTGGGCCATGCCCTTATTCTTGATCAGATTTGTCATTGAAGATCTTTCTATTCCCTGGAGAAAACTTCACATTTCTTTATTAGCAGTGTCCTGTTTTGTAGACCAAAGACTTCGATCATGCGTTCTGTCATGAACTTGCTGCCTCTGACGAAGACCATTGCCTTTTGTAATTGAGGATGGTCCCTTTTCCTCACCAGCTTAAGTTTGATTGTCTCATTTATTGGAACAATATCTGTCATTAGTTTTCTCAGGGCTTCTATGCACATTGATAACTGAAACTCGAGCATTAGATTGTCCCCTTTGAAACCCCTTTGCGGATTTGGCGTTTTTTTAGAGTAACACCCCATAGTCAGTTTTGGTCTACGGGGCAAAGCACTAAAGTTAGGTGATAATACTATCCCATTACCTATCCGCCACCTAGGGACAGGCCTTTTAGGAGACTGACAAAATCTTTCGGGCTATTTCATGTTAGACGGATACAAGAAAGACATCATACCGTGAACCACTGGATGGGAAGGGTATACATTTTGAAAATCGAAGAGTCATTTGTGTTCAAAAAGATTTCAAAATCCTCAAAATAACGAAAATCACTGATACCGTTATATTGGGTCTATACTTGAAAGTGAACCGGTATTGATAATTTTTAGTGGGAAGATTTGCCACCCAAAGAGGTACAGTAATATAAATTGTAAAATTCTATGAGAACATATTTTCAAAATCCGAAATATTTGGGGTTAAATTATATATGAGCTCACGGACGGGCATGTGTAGATCGTCTTGGAATTTTCCCTAAAGAAGAATATATATCCTGGATAAAGTCGGAAGGTTTTCTACCCAATGAATACTCTAAATATCAAATTATAAAAACCGTTTCTAAAATCTTTAAAATACCGACAATAGAGTGTAACTTGTTACAATAGAGTTACTTGGTTGTTATACCTAAAAAGGGGACCGATACAGCGCATATTCGGAATTGAGCTGACTACAGGCAAAAAAAAAAAAAAACAAGTGTATGCCGTTCACTCTGACCACCACTGCGTACATTTCTGATTAGGTCCAGAGTTTGGCATATAAATCCACATTTCATGTCTTTGAGATGTGGTGTTATATAAATTTACAATTTACTAGCACATCGAGGAGGGAGATGCACAAGATCAATTAAATATTTTTACGCTTTTTTGTCCATCCGGTGATGCAATTGTAGGGTAAAAACAAGTGAAAAAGCGTTAAGTTCGGGCGGGCCGAACTTTGGATACCCTCCATCATAGAAATACTGAAAAAAATGCTGAATAAAAATATAGGGAACATACATTTAACTACAATTCTACCAATCGATTGTTGTAAACCAAATATAAATTTCAGCAATTTCAATAGGAGTAGGGTGAAACATTTGTATAAAATTCTGAAAATACTCCAGTTTAGAGGGCAAATTTATAAGAGGCATACTAAAGCGGGGCCAATATTGACAACATTGTGTAGGAATTAGCGAATACTTGGTGTTTTCATTACATATAAGAGGTTATGCCCGATATAGCTCAAGTTCCAAGCTAATAATTTAGTTTTGAATCCCAATACCGTGCATCACGCTAAATATTAAATATGTAGGATGTATTATATAGGACCTGGACCCAAATGCGGGTCGATATAGTTCATTCTCAAACCTCACGTTCTAGTTTTTATGTCGATATCTACCAATAGAAAAATGATTGCAACATATGGCTAAACCGACTTAATCGTCTACAGAATATCCCCCATTCTATGGTGGAATAAAGCTATATGGGTATAACCCCAACACACGGAACAAATTAGCTAACTATTTTAATATAAAAAATGGGGTTATATGGGGACGACCCCTAAAATGGGGTGAATATTGAAAAAAAAAACGCTCAAGAACCCCAAAATACAGAAGATTGGGGGTACCCATACATGGGGGCTATCAGAAAAAGTGAACCGATGTTTATAATTTTTGGTTTAGATATTTGACACCAAATAAGAACCCAATGTACCAAATTTCAGCGAATTCGGTTGAAAAACGCGCTCAAGATCCCCAAAATACGGACAATTGGGGGTACACTTATATTGGGGCTATCCGGAAAAATGAACCTATATTTATAATTTTTGGTGGGAACATTTTCTACCCAATAAGAACTCAAAGTAACAAATTTCTGTGAATTCGGTTGAAAAACGCACTCAAGAACTTCAAAATACCGAAAAATTGGGGGTAGCCTTATATGGGGGCTATCAGAAAAAGTGGACCGATGTTTATAATTTTTGTGTAGATATTTGGTACTAAATAAGAACCAAATGCACCAAATTTCAGCGAATTCGGTTGAAAAACGAGATCAAGAACCTCAAAATACCGAAAATTAGGGGGTACCCTTGTATGGGAGCTATGCCTAAACGTGGACCGATATATCCCATCTTCGAACTTGAACTGCCTGCAGACAAAAGACGACTCTATGAAAAATTTCGGCGATCTATCTCAATTCGTATAGACGCTAGAGTGATTACAACAGACGGACAGACGGACATGCATAAATCGTCATAGAATTTTACCCTGATCAAAAATATATATACTTTATAGGGTCGGAAATGAATATTTCGATGCGTTACAAACGGAAAAACAAAACTAATATATCCTCCATACTATGGTGGAGGGTATAATAACAAACCTCGTACTTATAACATAGATTTGCGAATCGTTGCACTGGAGAACATACTGGACGCGTGGGTGTTTACTATTTTCTTTCAATTTGTTTGAATCACATATTTAGTTGTTAACATGTAAAATAATGTCCACTGTAGTGTCAATGTTAATGATTAGCTATAAAAACAATAACAGTTGGTGCCCTATAATTGAAACTCAATTAATTAAGAAAAATAATTTTCTGACGTCGTGTACGATAGATAGGAAGGATTAATTGCATAAATTATTTTCATTTCTGCAGACCTGGCATAACTCCTAAAAACATTAAGAACTAAAATTAGCTATGACAGCATAGATCGTCGTAAAGCGACCAATTTTATTTTCCATTATGACTATAATATTATGATTTTTTTAATTTTAATATATTTCATTTATATGGATTCTACTGTAATTACATACTACTTACAACCTTTATCAATGTCGTTTTTTTGTTTTTGTTATGTGCAATCAAAGATATTTAGTAATAATAAAAAATAGTTTTTACTACAATTTTTTATTGCTCGATTTTTTATGGCGATAGGCAAGAAAGCTAAAAAATTGAAATAAAAAACAGAACTAAAACTGTGTCACAAATCGTCGAAAGGAAGATGACAAAATTCCTGTTGTCAGAAATTATTACAACAATGCATGTATTACATACAAATAACAACAACAACCATGCGGGGGACGACTTACTGCTGTTTTTGTTTCTAGTTATTTGTTTCGTTCTCTTTTGATTTCACTTTTCTTCCAAAATAAATGGACGGACAAATAGGACTTTTAAGGCTCCAAATTGGGATTGGAGTCAGCAACTAAATAACTTCAAAGTGTATTTTTGTTTTGTATTTGGCGTCATGTAAACATTATTTGATTCTATTGACAATGAAGTAGAAATAAGGGTGAGGTTGCTGTATACCAGCTGGAAAAGTGCGGGGTAGGGTGAATTTATGAATTGAGAAAAACAAGTGTATGGTAGGTATAGGGAGTTTATGGATGGCATCACTGAAAACAAAAACTTATCAATTTAATGGCCATGTGGCGTCTTTTGATGACATTTAAGAAATTAAAGAATTGAAATCAAAAAATTGTTTTGACGTAGCTACTACAACTATTCGGAGACAGTGATTTGTAAGTTTTATACTACCTCGGCCTTATTCCAGTTATATACGCCCACCTCTTATAACCTTCTTCTTCTATAAGAAGTGCTATAGGTTCTTCTTCTATCAGAAGATCTATAGGTCTT
>NW_026884108.1:0-11374 GCF_032173495.1 Musca vetustissima
CACACCGAAAAAAAGATTAACATTGTATTGCCTTGTTTGCAAAACAGTAATGGGAGCAAGGCATAGCAAATGCTAAATGCAAGCAAAACAACCAGGCCGAACCATCCAACCAACCGACACCGACAAACATCCAGAGGTGAGATGCGTTACGTAGTCATCAAAATTGCGTATAATTGCACACAAGGGTGTGACAGATGTCAACGTTAAAGAAACATTTTCAAATCACAAAATGAAAACCCACCTCCTCCCACAAAACAAACTGGAGGAGGTTGGTTGGTATTTTATGCCTGCATTGGAGCACTGACAACAAATGCCGTAATTACTAAGTACACAGATCTTTCCGTAGTGCTCGGGGGCCAAATTCCTGTGTAATGCACCTTTAAACAACAAGAATGCCTCCCCTCTGAACAAATGCACAACAATGAATGGAGAACATACGCATTCGCATTCGTACACACATACATGCATTTGATTATGCATTTTCTATGGCCTACACTTGTGGCTGTTTACATATGCTCCCCTCCACCATCTAACCTACCAACCAACTAGCCAGGCATCCAACCAACCGCTACTCATCCTGCTCTAAGTATTCAATGATTCCATGGTTGACACACATCCACCTCTACAAAATCGTTTAAGGTTTCGAAATGATGCTGATAGCGGCAACTATGGAGTTGGGAGGGCTGCATTCGCATTCGATACCATGCGGCTGGTTGGTGGATACCATTGTTGTTTGAGGCTGTTGCGTGTTTACGCAACTTAACCAAAAGTCAAACCTCGATTAGAATTCAATCTATGAGGAAATGGATATACAGACATACCACCGAGAACATCATCAACCTAGAAACAAAATTTCTTTATAGTCTTTCAAACCACTAAGATTCCTTCACATACTGCGTGTTGAGAAGAGTGGCTGGGTTGGGTTCGAATCCGAGGAGACAAACCGAAAGGAAACATGAATTTGATATCACTTTAATAGTAGTTTAAGTGTGGCTAATGTGGAGTTTTTTTAAACTCTGCCTCTAAAACGTTCACATCAGAAAGTATAGGATTCTGTCGCAGAAAATGCTGAATATATGTTCATGATCTGACATAACCCCGCTCAATTTATTTTGATGGTCCGAAACCTCAACCACTAGCCATGATCTGATATAAACTCATAAAAGTGCCGGCTTCTTTTTGGGAATACTGAACATATTCAGTATAGGTCCTTGTTTTGACATAGTCCATTTCCAACCGACGGGGCTGTAATCGACTTTTCGGTTTCTGAGAGGGTAACAAATATCTTTGCAGTAAATTATAAATGTTGGCTCATTTTCAGCCGAAGAGACCGTAATGGGAATAAGAGCAATAAGTTGCTTTTTGAAATAAATTTGCCCATATAAATGTCCCGCATCATTTTTGCCATGTTCTGCATTCTTAAGGTCCGAGGAGGCTGTAATTTATCATTCCGTTTTCACAATGGGTCACAACTTCTGACACAAAGTGTTCATTATATGTAGATGTTCGTGTCTGGCTGTGATTTTGCATTCAGGATCATTAAAGATCCTAGTTTGGTCCTAGATTCATTTTCCTATCGATGTGATTGTCATTTTATATTATGGGTTTGTATAAAATTATCTTCGAAATAAATGGTCGATGTATGTCCATGTCCGAAGTGATGGTAATTTGACATTATGGGTTATTAGTGGACATTAAAATTTCTTCACAGAAAATTTCCGATTTAGGTCCATATTATGACATAGATCCAATACAAGGTTCCTCCACATTTTCCCTATTATGAAGCTTTTGGCCGCATTTGTCAACCAAGGGGTCTGTGATTTGGCACGCTCGGTTCTTGGAGGGTGACAAAACTCCCTTCACAGAGAATTTTCATTATAGTGACACAGCCCAGGTTCCGTTAAACTTATGTGGTTTTTTTAGTCTCAGGACATTTTCAAACTGAAGAAGGTCCAATTTGGCATTCCGGATTCTTAGAGGATAGAAGATATTCGTTTTCAATATTGGTACATTGGTTACATTTTCCGAACAAATGGATTGGAATCTGACCCGCAACCCAGGTCAAATAAGAGGTTAAAAAACTTATACAAAAATAGTTTTGACATCTCTAAAAGAATATGCCTCAATTTTTTTTTATTATGGTATACATAGCCCTCATATAAAGAATTGCCGTCTAACTAGCAGAATATCTCTCAGAAGTATCATATCTATGTTTATAGTAGTAGATATATCGGAAGCCATATATCCATAGTCCACCAGTCGGAGGTCATCTTTCCTTATAATACATGTTTATATTAAAAATACCTTCCTTTCTGCTTTAGAATGCCAGCAAGAGTTTTTTTGCCCATTTGTGGACCAGAGATTTTCTACTCATCAGAGTTTATATCTATACAAAAACAGATTTATGAATCTCTACCTATAGGGGGTACTCTATGTAGATGATGTGTCGATAGTTGTCTACATCGTATTTTTAGAGGTATTTTATTCATTGACAAATTTTCGGACGTCTGTTGAATTTCTTTTTACTTTACTTACTTCAAGTATTTCCCTATATATAGGAGACCTGTAAGATATATATTTTTTTATCAATAGTAGACTTATCGGAGGTCATCTATCAATTACCTACCTGTTGGAGGTCACATATCAATTTAAGCCATTTATGTTCAAATCCATTTATCCGTTTATGTTCCTCTGTCTTATGGCTAATGAGGGTATATACACTTTGCTATGGCAAAAATTATCCTTCTCGATATATTGAACATGGTGTCTAACATGTTTCTTTGGACCAAATCCGTTTCAGGAAATTTGAAGTCGATTTACAAATGTCTTCCCGTATGTTGCGCACGATAACACACGAAGGGAGTGGCCGATTTCACTCACTTCGATGTTCAGGCCACAGTAATGGATAAGACCTCACAAATTAAATTTTTTCATCCTTCTCTGGAAAAGTTTGCAGTATATACAAGAAGAGTGGTCAATAAGTTATATTTAAATATGTATAGGGGTCTACATATTCGTATATAGCCTAATATTAACATGACCGAGCTTTGAAGCATTGCGTCGATCCTTACGAAATTTGCAAGTTCTGGATGAAGTTAATGTATAGATTTCCATTAACATCAGTTAATATTTATGGATCAAATGGACGAAAGTCTGTTTTTCTAAACTATACCATCATTCCACCATTTCCTAACCACCCATAGTCCAGAATATGATGTTTCCGCGTTCCCTTCGAGTAGGCCCACTGTCGCTTGATCCGAAAACCACGGGATGTGGATCTAGGCAAGGAATAGACATGCATATTATCGGTGTGAAAAATGATTAGATGTACTTTCTATGGCCTTAAACCAACAGAGCTCTAGAAGGTCAGATATTATAGAAGGTCTTTGGAGAACTGAAAACTTGTAAAATGCTTCATTTCACCTCTAGAAGTTCTCTAAAATATTTGGGCGATTTTTCTAATTTCCTAAATTGACATTACAATCCCCCATCGCCATCGAAAGATGAGACAACGACGACCTGAACACAAACACACACACATGCACGTACCTAAATCCAAACATTGAGTGCACACGTTGTCCAACTCTAAACATTGCACAGGAAGTAACACTTAAAATGTTTTCTGCTGCTTTTTGTTGTTGTTGTTTTACACACAAAAAGCAGAGGTATTCTTCAAGGGGCAATTAAGTTGATGCAACGCATATCTGCTGCCGTGTGTAAACACATATCCGACTGGTCGAAGGTTGGGAGGAGCAATAGGTGGATGGCGGTGGTACAAGTTGATGGTCATGAGATCAACATAAAATGAAAGCAACGTAACGTATGTGACCTGGGGAGTTATTGAGTTTGAAAGGTTGGCTTATTTTATAGACCACTTGGCCGTCGTCGGTTAGTCCTAGTTGTAGTAGATGCGGATGTGAACGGACGTTCCTAAGCTGCTGCTGTGTCGTAATGTCGTGGCATATGTGTGAGTAAATACGAAATGTTTTAGAGCTTAGAGGATAACCAGCAGCACAGTGTGCAGTGATGTGCAGACGAGGTCCTAGTTGCTGTGTTTCGCAAAAAAATACCATCCAAAGTAATCTGTGGGGCATGTTGCCGCTATAAAATTCCCATTAACAAGGTTGTAAGCCCAACAGAGGAAAAAAGAGTTTTTTTTATGATTGCCATGAAATGCGACTGAGTCGCTTCTATAAAAATAAAACAAAAACACACCTACAAAAATCTGCCAACAAGTCAAACATTAGCTGAACTTTAAGGATTAAATTTTGAGTTGTTGTTTTTTTGGTAATAACAACATTTTCAAAATTAAAGTTTGAACAACTCTGCCGTTATTTGCTGGCCATACCTTAAGGGAAAACTTTCAATTGCTTTTTTCGCCTTGTTTTGTTTTTGTGGCAACTTTCTCAATTTTTTCCTGACATGACTTTATTTTCTCTTCATTCATGTTTGTGTCGTGTTCGTTTTTCTCATTTTCTTTTTCTGCTGGACATCCTTTGCTTTACCGCAAAATTACATTTGCTTTCTTAGAAGAGGAAACAAAAAAATAAGTTCAGACTCTGGTCTCTGATGATTGTTTCTCGGACCAATATTGTCATTTAGAAACGAAGCAAAAACAGACGTTGTTACCGAACTGCGAGTGTCCGCGTTGAATTTTGTTGTTGTTCTTGGTTTTGTTGTTTATGTTCAGGAAACTCCCAACAATTTCCTGCTTGAAAATGTCAACAACACTCGGGCAATTATCTTAGGTGCAAAAACAAATTAAAAAATCTTAAACACGATGGAGGTAAGAAAGAAAAGTCGAGAGACTTCGGACAAAATCGAGAGTATGGGACTTTGGGAATAATAATTATAAACGGTATATAAATCGGTTATAATTGACTGTTAATATAGATGACCTCTACTTTGACCGGACCTCTATTATATTATCTACAAAATTCAATTTTTGAGTCTTTCTTCCCTACACATCATTTTCAATCTGATAAATTTTTTGCTTATTTATTTTTAACCGAATTGACTCTATTTTGATTTTTAAGGTTCTCCTACCAAAATTGATCATGATAAGTTTTGGTATAGCTCCAGCTTTTTCCCACCGTGGTGGCTTTAATTTGTTATGAAGGGTTCTTGAAGGCTGACATACATATATAAACCGATTAAAATAGATCCATGTTTTGACAGAGCTATCATCAGAAGTTGTCAGGGGTGCTTGGGTTCCCCCCAAAATGATTTTTCTTCACACTAAATGTATGTTAGCAACATCAATTTTTTTATTTTGTACCATCGGGCCCCCGGAAATTAAATCCTTTATAAGGTCTGTTCCGGGATATTAGAAGCAAAATTTCTCGGTATGTTGCAGTTCCTACCCCAGTTTTTCAACCAATCAACATGAATACGCCGAAATTATGTATGGAAGCTGAACCGATTTCAAGGAAACATTCCAGAGATTAATTTATATTAACTTCAGTATGTTGAGTCTATCGGCCTAGTGCACCATTTACTTAAAATCGGACGAAAAAATATATAGGAAATATATGTAAATCTGAACCAATTTTCACGAAACTTATTTAGTACGATATACCAAAATTCGTGCAAATCGGAAGATATATAGGTACATTGGTGCACCGTTTACATTAAATCGGACGAAAATATATATGGGAGCTATATCTAAATCTGAACCGATGTTCGAGAAACATAGCACACATCATTCTCGACATAATTCTGTACGCAATGTCGTAATTCGTGCAAATTGAAAGATATGGGAGCTAAATCTAAATCTGAACCGACTTTTCCCAATTTCAATAGGGTTCGTCCTTGGACCAAATAAATAAGCTGTACCAAATTTCAATCGGATTACAAATGCGACCTGTACTTTGTTTACAATAAACAGACGGACGGACATGCATAAATTGACTCAGAAAGTGATTCTATGCATATTCTCAAAAGGAACCATGGGTCTGTTACAAACATATGCACAAAGACATAATACCCTCTACCACAGTTTGGTGATGGTTATAATGACGGAACCCACTTCGAACTGGACTAATTTTTTCTACATGGGTCTGACTTCTACTGAGTCTGACTTCAGTTTCTACTGAGGAATTTTAAATATAAATCCCTTGATGGGCTTATATATACAGGGTTCTTACTTTGAGTAATGTGGAGTAATGTGTGTGTGTGTGATTCGACCATCTTTTTTTTAGAAGGAGACTATCGAACAACATTATTGGATAATATGTGTGATCAATAGAAAACTATTCGAGGTGTGTAGTCGGATTGTTGTCACTGCCGAATATTATTAAAAATACGGACTTTAGTACTACTTAGAGGACGGATTTATTTTAATACATTATAAATCAGTTTCGACTAATGTTTTTGTATGGAAATAATTTTGTTTCTACAGAGAAAATCTAGATGAAAAACCAAAAAACCCTATATTTCAGATAATTTCTATGGTTGGCCGGAAATCTTTGGAGGTATTTAGTGATAATGGGAGCTAATCTGGGCCATTTTATTGTCAATAGAACACAATCAGACTTCATTCATTGCAGTTTAAATGAAGAGATTCAGAAAATTTGATGACAAAGAATATGCTCTAGACGTCCATCAAAATCAATTGAAGATGTCCATGAAAATATATTATGTCCAAAAAATACTTCCCTTTAATGATTGTCAAAGTAATTTATTTATTTTTATGTGACCAGCGGTGGATAGTATCATTTTCCAAGAATTCCATTCGAAGTCTTGAAATAGCTGGGCAGTGGCATAGGCGCACTGAATCGTGTATAAATTTGTGTTCTGTCACCTATGACTTATTTCTAGACGTGTTGCGCTAAAAGCCTTGGTGTTGTTCACATCTATAATGGATTGGTCAGTAGCACTTATGCGTAGAATATTTGTTCATGTTTTTTTATCTCTCATGATATTTGTAATATTTTAACCAGAGTTTAAATTAAATAAATATGTTTAGACACTCCGTTATACCTTGAAACTCCGCCTGTAAGATTGTACCGTAATCTGATCCCTGGTTTTTAAATAAAAACCCCAGTCCAGCCTTACCTGGTAACCGAAAGTCATATGTATAACAACAATTGACAACAATACCCTGTATTCAACCAGCGAGTGTAGCAGTTTAGTCAGTCGAAGCCGATCATGTGATACCCCGTACAACTACCATTGAACTTTAACTTCTGTGGAGCTAAATCCCGGATCATACTTGTGGCGACTAAAAAAAGATGGTAATATTAAAGTTTAATAATAATTTAATAATTAAACAATGTCAGAATATATGGGCCCCTGTAAATATTTAAGTATAACTGCCACATTCGAGTACGCACATCAATATTATTATCAATTTTAAGGCCAATCACACCACTTGGATATACTGTCAACTTCGCCTCTTTCAGGTTTAAATATAATGCCACAGAATGCACATTTTATAATTTATCACACAATATAGTCTATTCCATCCCATAGTAACCGATCATTTCCAAAAACAATAGTGGCCTTTTTTGGCCAAAATCCGTCCTAAATGCAAAAATGGCCCCACGAGTGCGTAAGGACGCGAAATATTGGTCCTAGGTTTTATCGTCATATCTCGACTAACTAAGTAGATTTAGAGATGTGTATCCGTCTGTCCATTATAGTTTATAAACACGATACAGGCCACAGTTATGGACCAGTATAGTCTAGGACCAATATTTCGCGGCCTTACACACTCGTGGGGCCACATAAAGCTAGACTCCAAGAGTTTGTAACGCTGACAAAATATTGTGTAGGTTATAAAAATCCCCACCTAGAGTTTTTTCTGTCGGTATTAATTTTTTTTCCAAAAATTCCTTTAAAAATATTACAGATTTCATTTTTCTATTTTGATATATGCATGACTTCTTAATAGTTCTTCACCACCTAGTTATATTACTAATAGAATTTTCTTCTGAGTATCAGTACCTGTATCAGTATCACCATGTTACTTCACCTTCTTTCAAAGGTTTTAACTAATCCTAAAACTTGTCTCAAACCAAATATATTACTCCCCAGAATGTAGTATCACATATTGTGTCTTTCTTCGAAGTTCTTATTAAAAATCACAATTTCTACATTTACTCCCAAATGATTTAAAATGTGTCCTTGTATGACAGTCAGCCAGCTATCCACACTGACGTCGCACAGACATAGAAAAAGCAGTAAATTAATTTCAAACATTCCTGTGCAATCATCGTAGACATTCCTTGCACTTTCCTTTGGGTGGAACTACAAACACATACACACTCATACATACATATATCCCTGCAATGAAATGAACGACTTCAGGGTTATAATTTACTTCTAGTTCTAGGTATTATGGATGAGTGTGTGTGCTCTAGGTAATGTATAAATTCTCATACTTGTGGTGAAATAAAAACATTGTCGCCAATTTCAATTGTAGTCATGCACTTATTATTATTGCACTTATTGCACAAACCTACGAACATACATATATATTCTTAACTACGTATGTATTGTCCTTGGGCATTCCATTCCATGTGAGTTTAGTGTTCTTTTGGGCATTTGAAATTATTTATGAACAATAGAAACCTTGTGTTTGGAAGGAGGACTATATGTTTGCTAAAAGTGAAAGTGCAAAACAAAGCAGCAGACGAAACTAGTGAAGTGTGGTCCTTATTGTAATTAAAACCACAATTATGAGTATCGTTCAGTAAATTAATACATTTTGGAGATGAGATAATATACTTTAGATAAAATTGTCATGAGAATAATAAGAAAACATCGCAAGGTTAATTAAATGTACTCATACCAAGGCAAATATATAAGTTTCTGATATAAATTATCATCAACAAAACGTCAGTAAGTTCGGCCGGTGTGATCTTTTTAATCGTTGTGAACGCTGTAATCATTTCCGAATTCTATATATGGCGGGCTTTGTCATGGTAAATTTTTGGTAGGAAGATTTAACATCGTATGAAAGTCAATTAATTCTAAAAATATCGGATAATGAGGTTTACTGTCGGACAATTAGGATATACTAAAAATTGGCCAAATGTTGATAATTCTTGTTAAGAATATGTGCCATCCAATGAAAATTCAAAATACCAAACTAAAAGCGTAACCAACTACCTAAAATACTGAAATTTGAGACGTATCGATATAAGGGTCTGTCGTAAAACGTGGACCAATATTGATAATTTTTGGTAGAAAGATTTACAACCCTGTCAGTAATTCAATATACCAAAATACATCCAGAGATTTCACACCCAATGAAATCCAAAAAGTAGTAGCAACAATTTTAAAAGTAGTAGCAAAAACAATATGAGAGAGAATTATGGGGAAAAGCAGAAGTATTTTCAAAAAAAAAAAAAGAAAGAAAAACGTAAGCGTGAACAAATCGAGATGTACAGGAGTCACAAACCGAAGGCAGAAGGAAACCTGGTGACAGATGCAGGCAGCGTGATGAGAATCTGGAAGCAGCATTCTGCAAAGCTTGTGGTATCAAATAGTAACGGCAAAGAAGATGCCCCACCAATAAGAGATGACGGTATAGTTTGTACCTAGCCAAGAGATGTCAGAGTATCAATTAATCGGCTGAATAATAATAAAGTAGCCGGTGTCGATGGATTACCAGCCGAACTATTTAAGGCAGGTGGTAAGACGCTGATCAGGAGCATGCACTAACTGATTATTACAATTTGGCTAAAAGAATGCATGCCTAATGATTGAAACCTCAGCATCCTCTGTCCTGGGCAAAGAGGAGACAAGACGATATGTACCAACTATAGAGGAATTAGTCTCCTTCCCATCGCATATGAACTGCTATCCAGAGTGATGTGTAAACGACTAAAACCAATGGTCAAGCATTTTATTGTATCTTATCAATGAGGCTTCAGACCTGACAAATCCAGCTTTTCACTCTGCGCCAAATCCTGGAAAACACCCTTGAATAACACGTCGGCACATTCCACCTATTCGTCGATTATAAAACCGCATTCAACAGCTTTATCCACTCAGAGGTATTTAAAGCCATGTCGGCGTTCGGGATTCCTGGAAAATAATACGGCTGGCTATGCAGGATATTATTAACTGGCACAGAGTCAGCAGTTAATTTCGGAAAGGACCTCTCGGAGCCCTTCGATACCGAAAGAGGATTCCGACAATATGACAGTTTGTCGTGTGACATTTTTAACATCCTGCTGGAAAAGGTCATGTAAGATGCAAATGTGAAAAGAAATGACACTCCGTACACCAAACAGCATATGTTACTCGCCTATGCCGACGACATCGACATAATGGGTCGAACATTGTGAGCTGTAACAGCCATCTTTGAACGAATTGAGAAGGAGTCTGCCTAAGTGGGCAGTAAAAGGCGAAAGGACCAAGCTGATGGTATCAACGCGCAAAACGTCCACAGTTTTAAGATCCAGTAGACACGGATCAACTGTGGAACTTGAAAACTACAGCTTCGAGTTGAGAACGATTTTATATTCATCGGTACCGCCTTAAACAAAACTAATACCATCAGCTTTGAAATTCAGAGATGAATAGTGTTCGCCAATAAATGCAACTATGGTCTGAGTAAGCAATTTAAGAACAAGGTACTTGGTACTTACGCAAACAGATGAGGCTGCTCTTGGAGTGTTTGAGAGAAAATTTCTCCGACGTCGAATGTACTATGAGTTGTACCATACATTCTCGGACATTGACGTAGTCAGATGTAGCGACTACGCTGGCTAGGTCATGTTGTGAGAGTGGATGAGAATGCCGCAGCTCAAAAGGTATATAAAAGCGAGGCAGCTGATGGTTCACGCAGAAGAGGAAGGCCACGATTTCGATAGAAAGATCAAGTGGAAGACAAAATTTCGGATCATGGTCTTTCAAATTGGAAGAGCTGCGCACAAGACCCACGCGCCTGGAAATCTTTTTTAAGCTCACCTTATGGAACAAATTTTCTATCACAAGCCAGCTAAATAGTAAGTATTTACTTATGGTTCAATAGTTTAACCCGCAGAATTTTAAGCTCTATAGCAATCAGAGTTACCCTCTGTGGACCAATTTGACTAATTTGCTTCCTGTGGAGGTAATTATATTAGGTTGGGGAAAAATAAATCCGTGCCTCTCTCACAGAAGTCCTGCTCTTTATTTGCAAAAAACTCTAGTAGTCGATTTTCACCATCCTCCCTAGATATCAATTTTTTATCATTAAAGAAATTTAGCACTGCAAGAAAAATATGATAATCGCTTGTTGCCAAGTCCGGACTGTACGGAATCTACGAATACAAAATTGCACCTAATTGGCCGTTACAGTTACATAAACACCATTCACACCATTTTGGCTGCTTGGCTTTTCGCCTGCGAGCATAAATCTGAAATTTTTTGATCGATA
>NW_026884109.1:0-11094 GCF_032173495.1 Musca vetustissima
AAAAAAATCTTTTCATATTTTGGATGAAGATATTTCGATCTTTTATTCTATAGTATTTTTCGAATCATTTACTACAGAATCGATTCGATCTTGAAAATGAAGATTTCCTTTTTTATTATTAAAGATCACATTCACTCCACATTAGCTTTCCTCTCTTTATATCTCTCATTCACTCTCTTTTTAATCAAATAAAAAACCATTGTACAAAAATAGAAACAAAACTATTCCTTGAGGCTTAATTTGATTGTGTTCCAACCAGACATTTCAAATGTTATTTATTAGTATTATACACATATTCATATTTAATATTTATAATTTATTAATATAAAAACTATAAAAAACCTAATGCATCCTTCTACTTTTACAAAAAATACAACATACACATCTTACAACAACAACATACAGGTACCTTAGTTTTATTTATTTCACATACTTTGTTATTGTTTCTTTAAGAAATACATAGAATTTATTTGCTTTGGTAAACTAACTAAGTTAATGTTATAATTAAATATTAAAAAAAATAATTATATCAAAAATTATATATTTAATAACAATTAATTTAATGTCATTAAGTGTTATTGTATGTACGACTCTGTAAATGTTTGAATATATTAAAAATATAATAATTATGATTATTAAAAAATAAATCTATGTTTTGTTTGTCTCATTAATGTCTATCAATGTCAGTTTTTCTTTGTGTTAAATGTTTATGAAACAACAATAAACGTGTTTGTTTAATATGTCCCACAAAAAAAGGTGAAAATAAAATATATACATAAATGTAAAAAAATGGTATTAAACATGAAAAAATACAGAAAATTAATTTTTAATTATATATAAAACATATTTTTTTAATATTATTTTAATAACTTTTTATAAAAAAAAATTATTGTTTTTATTAAAAAATCCAGTAAAAATATTATTTGTAAATATTTATTAAAACAAAAAACACTGTATACACCCTTAGTGTATGTAAAATTAAACATTAAGTTTTTTCTTTGTAAAACAAAAAATTAAAGAACAACAATTGTGTTTTTAAGACTTTAATAGATGAATTTTTTTCTAAAATGGAAACAAAATATTATTATTAAAAGAAAAATAAAATTAAAAAAACTGTTTATATTTCTTTATTAATTTTTAAGAAGAAAAACAAAAACCATAGTCGAAATTTATAAAAGAAAATTTTGTACACAAATAAAAATTCATTAAAGAACATAGATTTATAATTTCTTAAAATGTTTATATGAAGAAAAAATACACAACTCTGTACATCACATCCCTTTCTTTCATAAAAATACAAAACAAAAAAAAATTAAACACAAAATAACCATATGGTTTTCAATTAAAAAATCAACAACAATAAAAAATTGTTTATATAAAAAATACTAAATTTTATTTTCTTCTTCATTATATTATGAACACACACACAAAATCATTCACACATAATGACACAAAATGACCCTCAGTCCCCTTCCCACAGTCATTTACCTATCGAACCTCTCATACTACCGTGTATGAGTGAGAAGAAAAACATAAATATATTTAAACAAGAAGAATATATTATATAAATATTATTATTAATGAAAAAATAAAAAAAAACACAAACAAAAACAAAAAACTGAACACAATTAATTTAAAATTTATAAACAATGATGATGACGATGAATATTAATTATATATATTTAACAAATTATTATATTATTAAAAAAATAAAAAAAAATGATGAAAAATACACTCACACAAAAAAACAACAAAAATGTAATAATGATGATGGAAAATAATAAGAAATGAAAAAGACTAATAAAATTATTATTGAAAATAAGTAACAAGAAAATATTAACAAAAAAAAATCATCAAAAATGTGTTTTATTTTTTATTGTTGTATTGGGGTTGTAATAGAAGACTACTAGATGTCGTTATGGAATTCTGCGGATGAAAATTTTAAGAAAATTTAGTGATTACTCTGTTCTTATAATTTGGTCCTGCGCCTGAAAAAATGATATCTCAGTAAGAAATGATATACCATTCGCACAGTTCTCTCAAGGTTAATTGACCTGGACTCAATACTTAAAATTTACTTAAACACGTATCTGAACAATTGCTGTAAGTACAATCCCCGTATCGCTACTCAAAAATCGACTACACATTCGGACGTACGTTATTATCCAAAGTTATACTCAGATATCTTACCGACTTCGATTCCGTTATGGTGGCTCCATTTATGTGCACACACATAGTTTCTTCAGAGTGAGATTTGAAACGCACAAATTTAGTTTTTAATGGATTTAAAACAGTGTTGGGCAAAATTAAATTGAGAGCAAGTGTGTACGAGCGTAACTGAGAATTCACCATTAAAAACGACTAACGTAAAGAGAAAAAAGAGAAAATATGTTTACCAATCGACCCTCTGTTACGGTAGCGTATATGGGTAAGCATGCCCGATTTAAAATAATATCGTTTAATCTTGCATACTCTGCATGTAAAGCAGAGTCATATTCAATTTCAGTTTAAAGTACTTTTTTTGTAAAACAAACTGACATCATCAGTAAACATTAAGAGCTTTCCAAAAAAATCATATTTTCAAAATTATTTGCATACATTTTTTTTGTGGGACACAAAACTTTCCACGTGACTTTTTTATTACCAATTTGATAAATTGAAATCTATTTCTATTAAAAACAACAAGGTTTCACTTTTAAAACCAATATATTCCAATTTTTGAGTAAAATACCATGATTCACGAGATCAAACGCCTTGGTGGAATCAATTCCAATTCCAGTCTATTCCACTGCAGACGTATTCTATAATATATAATATTCTATATTATATTATTTTTGGTACTGGAGTAATTTTGTGCATTTTAAGAACATCTGAATATTTTCCGCGTCTAATAATATTGTTAAAGAATATCTGCAACAGTCTTTTTTCTTACCAACATTTTTGTTTTTATATTGTCCGGAACGCAAAATATACAACATCACTTAGAGGTTTATTGCTTTTGCCGAGTTGTTGATTTAAAAACGTCCAAATCTTCCTTACATCTCCATTACATAATCGTATGTTGTCCCGGGAGTAATCACCTCTTAGAATATTGTTGCAAATCCGTATCACATTGCTAATCCTTTTTAGTCTAATGACAATATTTGGATCATGTTTGCGTACCGAATGAAGCAATTTATTTTTGAAATGTATTAAAGATATCAGTTTATTCGTCAACCAGGGAGTAATATTACGTCGCGTGCTACTTTTTCGTTATAATTTAAGTTCTTTTATCAGCTCCTTATTGCAGTATCAGTTTTTTTGTTGCTCCGTCTTACTTATGAAGTCTATATTCATATGTCCAACCATGGCAGTAAATCCTTTATTGAAGTCTCGCGTTACTTTTTCACCTTTCTTTAAAAATATATTCACATAACATTTTGGATATCGAAAATTTTGACAATTTTTTCACAATCTGCATATATTGGCTAACAACACAATTCTTTCAAAAATGATGTCCTTAATTTTATTTATGGCTGTACCGAGGTATATCATATCGTTGACTACATCGAAGCTGTAGCTTTGAAGTTCCACAGTTGGTTCGAGTCTACTGAACGTCTTGCGAGTTGATACCATCAGCTTGGTCTTCTCGCCATTTACTGTCAGACCCACATTGGCAAACTCTTTCCGCTGTTGTTTGGTGTACAGAGTGTAACTTCTATTCACCTTTGCCTCTCATGCGAGCTTTTCCAGCAGGATGTTAAAAATATCACACGATATATGAGGTTTCAATCTTTCGGAACGCATATGGAATCCACGCACCATAGCCTTCGGATGGGTGTTTAACTCCTTGGTAAATTTTCGTTCAGCACATATCGATTTGCTCCCGCCCACGTTTTTCTTATTCTTTTTCTCTCCATAATTCTTTCTCACATTGCGTGTTGCTGCAGAGTGCTCTATCGTACCTTGATGACGGTCATTGGTACCCAATTGTTGCTTTTGCTGCATTTAAGGGGAAGATGACAATTTCTTAAGCGAAATTATTGCATTTGTTGTTCAAATTGTTTAGGCAATTTCAGTTGTTTTAAACTATTTTCGTCAGAAATAAATTGAAATAAATGTATTTGTAAGAGTCATAAATTTTGCTGGTAATCGATGTAGTTGCAAAAGAAAAAATATAGGGAATCTCCCCTTATTGATTTATAGAAATTGTGAAAGGATTACGATGTTATTTTATACGAAAAAAAATTGATTTGGACAAAGGCAAAACAAAAAATGAGAAACAAATGGTATCTAGAATGTACACGAGTAGTTAGAATATATAAAATATAATGAAAACGAAATATGAAAATTTGATTTTCTTTTTTCATTCACATACAAATATAAGAGTCTAAATATAAACTTGGATTTTATTATTATTATTTTTTATATTATTAGAAATATATTTCTATAGAATAAAGTGAATGTGATCTTTAATCATTGGAATATCTGAGAAATTTTGAAGAAATCCCCTGTAACTTCCCTATAATCATGATCATTTGATAAAACTTTAAACGGTCGAAGGCTTTTACGCCAAAAAGGAAGGGTTATATCTTCTGTAAAAAGTTTGGAAAGAACAACTCACCACCGCCTCTACTTTTAATATATATTTTCGATAACGTCTGAAGATTTAAAATTGGTTGCAACGAATTTCAGTATCATATATAGCGTCATATACATGAGACATGTTTCTGTGAATGCAATTACATCAAAATTAAAATCAAAACCATCTAAAAATAAGGCTGAAAAATTGGTATTTAATCCTCTCAAATTCTGGTAAACAGCATTGATAGTTTCGACAGTAGGCTTCATACTTGGATTTTTGAATTGGTGTTTGTAACTATGCAATATCTGTCTGTGCAACATTCCTATAATTATTTTAAACGACGTTTTACTACGTTGTTCTGCATGCATACCTGAATTTAAAGACTTTAATTTCAATATCAGAGTATAACTTATTTTTAATGTAGGCATTTTCCGAAGTTTTAGCTGCAAAAACAGTTTTCTTGGGTTCAACCACTCTTAAGTTTGGGGTAGTTACTAAATATGGTGATCTTTGTGTATTAATCGTTGGTGCAGCTTCCAGTTTTGTCTACAGCTTCCAACATCTTCTCTTGTCATATGACAAAGTACAATCGGCAATTGCTAGAATCAGAAAGGTCAGTCATTAGAATGGATGAAAGGCCATGGATGAACTATTAATTAAGTTTTGAGAATATTTTGATTTTTGAAGATTCCATGTCGTTAAAAAGTGTACAAGTTTTCGAGAGCAATACGCCAAATATAAGAAGATGTATAAAGGGCTGGAACATATGACAAAGTACAATTGAGAGTGGCGTACGGCAGCCACTACTACACTTCACAACAGTGTGTCCTTCATTAAGATAGAAGCATTACTGAACATAGGGTTAGGTTAAAAAAATCAAGGAAGAATTAATATCATAAATAAAAACGAAATCAATTAGATAAAAAATTTAAACTATGGATACTGACGGGCCTAGTTTCGATTGTTTTTTTTTCTCTCACGAATAATTTCAATGAAATACTTCCGTAACGTCCAAACTCTATCTGCAACGATTTTACAGACCACCTTCCTATAATCGTCCCTGTCAACCAGTCACCCGACTTTATGACCTCTGAAAGCCGTACTTACCTAAACCATGAGAAAGCTGATAGGCCTTCAGAGAGTTTAACAATCATAGCTTGATAGAGGTGCACATTTCGTCAGATATTCGGGTAGCTGAGATAAATTTCCGTAAAATCATCAGTACTGCTGCCGCTTGTTTCATACATGTTGGACGAATACCTGAAGAAAGACCAAACTTCTCGGGTACCACCGCGACGGAGGACTTTGCAGATGCCATCAGAAGCGCAAAGTCAACCAAAGCTCTTGGTCCGGACGGAATATCAATGATAGTGTTTAAGCAGCTGGATGAACCGGGAGTTGAGTACTTAAGTCTAGTCCCGTTTCACAATTTAGGGGGCTTTTTTGCGTAATAACAATTTTTAATACCAACTTATGTGGTGGAAATCGAGGAGGATTAAGCAAATTTAGAAATTCTATAGGATTATTAACGGCATCATCTGTTTCCAAGACGCTATCCACGGATAAATATTCACATTGCTGACCTTGAATTCAATAAAATTAAATTAATGATCGCTGCTCTATAATTTTTGGGTGTCAGAATAGCACGTTCACATAGCCATTCATTACTTTTTTTTCTTCATATCAGCGATATTTGGATAAACCGTTTCAGTTAATTTTTCCATAAAAAGAACGGCATAGCAGATTTCTTCTGTTATGTCTATTTGTTGTCTTTACTTTTTGAAATAGGTAAATTCCCCATTTCAAAAAGTCTCAGATGAATCCCCGTAGACATGTGCTCTCATATTTTTTGTTAAAAAGAGTTTTTCTACATTTCTCTAAATATACGACAATTTTAGACATAATGTTACTTCATCCGCTACAGTCCATTTGGGTATAACCGGTAGTGTTTGACGGAAATCTCCGGCCAAAAGCGTTGTTATTCCTGCCATACATTTGTCATTATTTCTTATATCTTGAAGAGATTTATCAACTGCTTCAAATGCCTTCTTATGTGACATGGTGCTTTCGTTCCACACAATTAATTTGCAATTTCGCAAAACTTCCGCAGTTCGGCTCCCTTTTGATATATTACAAACTGGGGCTTCTGTGTGAACTAAATTTAATGGTAGCTTGAATCAGCTACCCTTCTAAAAGGGTAGCCTTCACTTTGTCGTTAACCACCTCCATAGGTCCTAAACCCTGAAAAAAGGCAAAGTGATCCCACTAGTGAAGCCTAGTAGGAATGCCAGCAGGGGTGAATCGCACAAACCGATCTCACTTTTGTCGCCAGTAGTAAAGACACTTGAAGCACTACTCCCATCGCTGATGAAAAGTTTTTGAGTTGCCCAACAACAACATGGATTCCGTAAGATGCACAGCACAACAACAGCAGCATTACACGCCATTTCCACAATATTAGCAGAGGACGTAACCAGAACATGACGTAGAACCGAACAGTGGCACATGACCTATCGAAGGCCTTCGAGAAAAATGCGTTTAAAGTTTGCCGTCACTTGATGCTGACACAATAGATTGGCTATATCTTAAAATTTTCTTCAGATTTTCACTTGAAATTGTTTAGGGACATTCTTGAATTAGTACAATTTCGAATTAAATCAAAAAACATTTTTGACACCGAGAATGGGCGTCCCCTTAAACTAAATGTATGGATGCCAGTCGTATGTGGAATTCAGAAAACATAGGTCCTGTTATAACTATATAAAGAAGATGTTGAGAATATTTACAACTCAAATTCAGAGATTACATTGTAGCGAGGAACAATTGCTCTTTTTGGGAGAAAATCTCATGGTCATTTTAATGAAGATCTTTTGGTTTCGATCTTTTTACGAAAATTTTCAGGTGTTCGAAAAGAAGTTCCAATGCTTGAGGATCTGTTTGCAGCTGAGTTAGAGGCAAAACTGACTACCATGGGCCAGGGTATAACTATATTATGAAGACCATTTATTGGTCAGATTCAGAGATTACATTATGCTGAATAATATGGTTAAAGACCCCATGCCTCTTAACCTTTTCTAAAAAAATCTTTTCATATTTTGGATGAAGATATTTCGATCTTTTATTCTATAGTATTTTTCGAATCATTTACTACAGAATCGATTCGATCTTGAAAATGAAGATTTCCTTTTTTATTATTAAAGATCACATTCACTCCACATTAGCTTTCCTCTCTTTATATCTCTCATTCACTCTCTTTTTAATCAAATAAAAAACCATTGTACAAAAATAGAAACAAAACTATTCCTTGAGGCTTAATTTGATTGTGTTCCAACCAGACATTTCAAATGTTATTTATTAGTATTATACACATATTCATATTTAATATTTATAATTTATTAATATAAAAACTATAAAAAACCTAATGCATCCTTCTACTTTTACAAAAAATACAACATACACATCTTACAACAACAACATACAGGTACCTTAGTTTTATTTATTTCACATACTTTGTTATTGTTTCTTTAAGAAATACATAGAATTTATTTGCTTTGGTGGACTAACTAAGTTAATGTTATAATTAAATATTAAAAAAAAAATAATTATATCAAAAATTATATATTTAATAACAATTAATTTAATGTCATTAAGTGTTATTGTATGTACGACTCTGTAAATGTTTGAATATATTAAAAATATAATAATTATGATTATTAAAAAATAAATCTATGTTTTGTTTGTCTCATTAATGTCTATCAATGTCAGTTTTTCTTTGTGTTAAATGTTTATGAAACAACAATAAACGTGTTTGTTTAATATGTCCCACAAAAAAAGGTGAAAATAAAATATTGTTACGTTCTTGGACTTCACTTATTCCCGTGTAGACGTTGTTTTATTTCCCGATACAGTTCGTACCAAATAAAACGCGGGTTCGTTCTGATTACGATTACAATGATTTTATTCACACAACTTTACTTTGCACTTTACTTTACACGACGGTTTCAATTCGCGATCTGATTCACAACTGACTCACTGCCTTTCCATTCCCTCTATTTATATGAGCCCTGCCTGTCGCTACAGAAGTTTCTAGACGATCTGGTAACACCTAGATCACGAACAATCTACCAATGCAACAAACACATTGAGTAACAATAACAACAACAAACTTACTGAGTGAACAATAACAACAACAAACTTGAGTAAACAAACTTACAATAACAACAACACATATACAGGCGAGGGAATAACAAAGAAAGAGGAATAACAACAACACATATACAGGCGAGGGAATAACAAAGAAAGAGGAATGACGTTTAACAAGAATTGTACGACAATAACAAAATAGAAAATGAAAGAGGAAATGGAAGGATGTAGAAAAATCTATACAGTGGTTGTTGTTGTGAAGTTATTCAAATAAACTGCGTAGTAGAAATTTACGTTACAATTCAAATTCTTAAATTAACGGAATTCATCTAAATGAACTTAAATCTAAAGTTATATTCGTAACATTGCCCCCCGCTTAAGCCTGTTCGTCCCGAATAGGCACAGTTCCCGTTCCGTAGGGGGTCAGCCGCTCCAAATGTACAACTTTCATCTTCGACCTGGGACTGTCGCTCCTCTGGATGCGATAAACGACGTCATTTATTTTCGTGACAATCTTGTAGGGTCCTTCCCAGTGCGTTTGCAATTTGGGGCATAGTCCTTTCTTTCGTTGTGGGTTGAACAATAGTACCAGTTGCCCTTCTTGAAACCCATCGGTATTTGCCGCTCGATCGTACCTTGCCTTCATGCGGTTGCTAACCATTTTTATTCGATGTCGGACTGCATCGTGGACTTTACTAAAAGAGTTTTGACTGTCTTCATCTTGGTTCACATCGTCGTTTGGGGTAGCACCGAATATCAAATCGCCAGGTAGCTTTAATTCATTTCCGAACAGAACTTTGGCTGGGGTCCGGGATGTGGAGTCATGAATGGCCGATCTATAAGCCAATAAAAACTTTGGAATATGCTCATCCCAGTCTCGTTGGCCACTGTCCACCACTTTCCGTAGATGTTCTTCAAGGGTGCGATTGAATCTTTCCACCATGCCATCCGATTGTGGATGTAGGGGCGTCGTTCTGGTTTTCTTAATTCCGTAGGAGTCACACATTTCCTTGAAGATCGCTGATTCAAAATTCCTACCTTGATCGGAATGAACCTCAGATGGAACACCATAGCGACAAATCCAATTTTTGCTGAACACATCCACAATTGTCCTGGCTTCTTGATTTGGGATAGCATAAACCTCCGGCCATTTACTGAAGTAATCCATGACCACTAAGACATACCGGTTCCCAGAGTCGCTTGTGGGGAACGGTCCAGCTACATCCATTGCGATTCTTTCAAAAGGGGCTCCTGAATTATACTGCTGCATGTAGCCTCGACTCTTCCGTGTTGGACCTTTAGCTTTTATGCATCTTTCACAATTGGCGATCCAGTCGGCAATGGATTTTTGACAGCCGACCCAGTAGAATCTCTGCTTTACCTTTTCAGCGGTCTTTGCTATGCCAAGATGTCCTCCACTTGGCCCATCGTGAAACTCCGACAAGACATCTCTTATTTTGGAGTCTGGGACGACGATCAAGTTCCGGTGAGATTTACCGTCCTCACTTTCCCATTTGCGATATAGGCAACCATCTTTTATAAGTAGACTGTCCCACTGGGCCCAATAAGATTTTAAAAGAGGGCTTTCGGAGGTAATTTCTTTGCGACTAGGTCGCTTGCCCGTTTCTATGGCCGAAATTATTTTGCCCAGAATGGGATCTCTTCGTTGTTCCGTCGACCAATCTTCACCCGACTCAAACTGCAATAGTCGGACATCTACGATATTCTCCTTATCTCTCAGCCTTTGAGCAATGCCTGCATTCTACCTTGCATGGCCGACGAGACAGGGCATCAGCATTACCGTGTTTTCCGCCTTTTCTGTGCTCGATTCTGAAATCATAACTCTGGAGCCTCTCGATCCAACGGGCTAGTTGACCTTCCGGATTCTTAAACCGCAGCAACCATTGGAGAGCAGCGTGGTCGGTCCTCAGCAGGAAATGTTGGCCATATAGGTATTTGTGGAAGTGTTTAACACTCTCAAGGACAGCAAGCAGCTCTCTCCTCGTCACACAGTAATTCCTCTCAGGTTTCGACAATGTCCGGCTGTAGTACCCGATGACTTTTTCCTGTCCGTCGATTTCCTGAGAAAGGACGCCACCGATGCCGCACGCACTTGCGTCTGTATAACTTGCCGCCAGGTATAGGGTATGCCAAAATGGGGGCTTGCATAGCATGTCTTTGAGTTTACTGAATGCCTCTTCTTGGTCGTTACTGAAACCTCTGGCCTTTTTGCGTTAAGCGGTGTTCTCCTGATCCGTCGATATGCCCTCCGGCGTCACGTGGTGCCCCAGGAACTTCACCTCTCGTTGGAAGAGACTGCACTTCTTTGGGTTTAACTTGAGGCCTGAAGACGAAAGCTGCTGTAGAACATCCCTTAAGTTCTTGAT
>NW_026884110.1:0-11036 GCF_032173495.1 Musca vetustissima
TAGCGACTTTGGTGTACCATTTACCTAAAATCGGGCGAAACTATATATGGGAGCTATATCTAAATCTGAACCGATTTTCACCAATTTCAATAGAGTCCTTGGCCAAATAAATGAGCTGCGCCAAACTTCATCCGAATCGGATTATAAATGCGATTTGTACTTAGTTTACAATTTAACATCAACAGACGGACGGGCATGCATAAATCGACTCAGAAAGTTATTCTATGCTTATTCTCAAAAGGAACCATGGGTCTGTCTCGATTTCGTTTGCCTGTTACAAACATATGCACAAAGCCATAATACCCTGAACCACAGTGTGGTGAAGGGTATATAGAGGGCAAATGTGTGTACAGTACTATTTTGTGTATACATAACACCAAATGAAATCGCTTCGTACTTGAATTGTACTAATACTGTCATCAGTAATGTGTACAGTACCAGTTTGTGTCACTTAGTATCACTTTTTTGATTCTGATATTTCCACCTTTATCCTATAACAATTCTGATCTAAAAAACAAACAAACACAAATTGATTTTTATATATATAGATTTCTGGTAGATTCGAACTTTTTTTTTTAAAGAAGATTTTACGAATTTTACTTGTACTGTAAAAATTGTTGCCAATTTTGATATATTTTACAGATTTTTTTAATTTGTTATCTGTACATGATTTTATCGGTGCTTAGTTTACTTAACTTTGTTTTGTAAAAATATTTAAAAATTGCTGTAATGTAAATATTCACACAATGTTCTAATTATGTAGCCACTTCAAGTCGATGTTTTTTTTTATGAGAACTGTTATTTATGAAAAATTTGCATGCAACAATTTTCTATTTTCACACTAAACATCTTAAGTGAAGTATATCTAAGTATTTTGAAATAAAAAAATTCAAAAATATTTCAAACGAATCGAGAGCTTACCAAAAAATTTTCCCATAGTTTTTGTCTTAATTACATTGCCACCACCAGATTTTTAAGATATAAAACTTGTATACATGTAGTGCCACCTTTTCTATTCATAGGCACAAAACTCACATTTAAAAGTTATTCCCTGCAATATTAGTAATACGTCATTAAAGTTCTTAAAGTATCCGCTATTAATAATTTTCAAGCTATAAATTTTTTTTTGCAAAAATGTAAAAAGTATCACTGGATACTTCTGCGAATATTTGAAAATATCGATTCAAACACATAAGATCACAAACTTGTTTGTATTGTCATTTTCTTATTAATCTCCGTACTTCCGATATGAAATTATTCTGTAAATTCTTGTTTTATTTCATGAACAAAAAAATTTAATTTTTTAAAGAATAACAAAATTGTTACAAAAAATTTTAAACAATGTACTGATAAAATTAGCACACTGAAAAATATAGGTCAGAATATTATCATACAAAATTTTATATGGAAAAAGCTTAGCAAATACAAACAATAGGACACACATTTTGTGAATAGCCTAATTTAGGCATACAGTACAATTATATACTGTACTTCTTATTTAGTAGAACTCACTAAATTACCAATTCTTATCCAATAAAGGGGGCAATTTGTATGGGGGCTATTGGTTCACCTGACCCTATCAAAAAATTAAGTGAATGTCAATAAACTACATGTGTTGACAAAGTTTTACACGTCTGCGGTCAAAAAAGGAGCTTCTATTAACAAAAAACAAAAAGGCGTAACTAACAAAAAATTCACGTTTTTACTTAATTGTTATGACTGCCATTAAACTAAATAACTTAATTTGTTAAAAAAATTATAGTCTATTATTCGTCATATGCAATATCACCCGGCCGGGCATACTTTTTCATTTCAAATGACATGTTTATAGTTTTCATTCAAAACAGTTTTTTGCTTCTCCTACACAATTATGATTTTAGCTAACGATATATATATGGGAAATTACAAAAATCTTTTAAATTCCTTGAAACTGAGGTTTGCTTAGCTTAGCTTATAACTCGCGCAATATGAACACATTAGATATAATTTAAATTCATTTCTATAAAATGAAGTGGTCTTGTAAAAATCTTAAAATATTGGTAATAAATAATAAGTTGGGTGGAAGCTGTGATGGTGGTACTGTTGAAAAATGGGTAAAAAGGGTTGAAGCCAACAAGTTTTTTGTGTTCGTTCCTGATTTGTGGCTAAACTACACAACGTACGCATATGTGATTCGTGACTAAGGTGCAGAATACCCCATGTACAACATGGTTCTAATATATGATTTTTCGATATAATCACTGCATCCACCCAAAACGGATGCTGACATTTTGAAGCCGAATTTTCGGTGTTTTTTGAATTTTTCTTATAATTGGGACGCGCAACCAGATAATGGGCTAATTTGATTTGATTTTGCTTCGTTTAGTGTATATCTCATGAATGTGCTCACCGTAGCTTCTTTGCATTTGGATTCCGAAGATGAAAATTTGGTGCGTAAATTTTTATAAAAAACCTGTTTTTGAGTCTAAATTTAAGAAGGTCCACTAAAATGCCGTTGAACGTGGGTGGCGTAGGGGATGATAGATACCAAGCAACGGCTCTGATTGGCTTTAACATGGCGTAGTCCAGGCTTATCTTGGTCCCTCTTTCATCTCCATTTTGGACACTGACCTCCCCGCGGTGCCACCTGGGGAGCTATTCTCATCACTCGATGAAATAGTGAGCTAATATGTGCCGCGAGTTCACCCATAAGAACTATAAAAAAATGGGTTGAGGCGTCGGGTTAGTTGCCCACTCTCGGAAAACCCAACCTACTATGAAAAAGCTAAGAAAAAGAAAACCAAACCCCCCTAATGTTGACGACCCCAGCAAACGTATAAAGGACCACGATCTGCAAATCTGCTTTTGGAATGTGCGCACATTGTACAGAACAGGCGCAGTGTTCGCTTTGGCGGATATACTCAAGAAGTACAAAGCCGATATTATTGCCTTACAGGAAATGCGATGGAAAGGGACAGGCGTAAGTAAATCAGACGATTACGCCCTGTATTATATCTGCCATGAAACGAATTTGGCTGCGGATTTATGGTTAGCAGGAGAATAAAATACCTTGTCTCCAAAAGGAAAAGGAACAATTGGGTACCAAAAACCACCACCAAGATACCCATGGTACGATCAGGTGTGTCGTAATGCTACTGATACACAGTAGGCGAAAAGGCCCATCTAGCGGTGTTTAATTAATAGCGCTTAGGGATTTTGTATTTTATTTTTTGTAATATTTTTTTAAGTTGAAAATAGATTAAGCTACAGAGTTAAACAAAAAAAAAATTAATGTATTTATATATTATTTTTTTGAAAGTTGCAATTTTTTCATTTTTTAGACTTTGTTTATTTCATTCAGGAAAACATGATAAGGTTAGTATATTTAATGTTTCTCATTCTTTGGGGCCAAGAATATATTAAACTTTAATAATAAAAACATTTTTTAAACATTTATTTATTAATTTTTTTAATAATATTTTTGGCCTTATTAAGACTTCACACATTTCAGTTGTTTTCATAACAAAAATTTAATTATAAATATAAAAAGGAAAAAATACAAATCGAAATAAGAAACTATTATTACTATTGTAATAATAGTTTCTTATTCCGAAAGTATCATTATCGGCATCTTTCTTTTTTTGGTTGTCTTGTGGTTTGGGTAAATTTGAAATCAAGGGATCTGATTAACACAAAAGCGCATGCATTAAGTCTTTCATTGTATTTAATCGGGATGTCTTCCTCGTATGGTGCTCATGGAAATTGCGGTAATCTTCGCCGGGCTTCCATTTCCGACATTTTTCCTAATTGAAGTGGTGATACTTTAATTTATCGGCTCCATGTATTAAGATTTTATGTATGGAACACGGGATATAAAACCAATGATACAGTATGATAAAAAGTTCCGCATTCTGTAAAGAATATTCTATAAAAGATTCAACATCGATTTTGAGCCCGCAAGAAATGAGATTCTGCTCACTCCGTTCAGCAACGTTAAATTCTGATAGAAAAATGAGCTTCTTCGAGGCGCGTAACAATATGATCTACCATATCTTGAGCTGAGTAGTTCGTAAATTGGACTCCATTTGGATAACATTTCAGTTTCGTTTTGTTGGAACATTCGTCAAACTTCTTATCGGGTGTTCCACGATTAGTCAGTGGATTAACTAATAAAAGTTATCCGTCTAACCACTCCTTGTTGTTTTCTTCAAATTTGTGGCGGCTTCTATGGTCGAATTTCCATTTCTCAGCCAATTTTGCTACAAATTTTCTATTTTTTTTTTTTTTTTTTTATTAGAAGATCTTTATTAGCATCGCACATGTTGATATTAATAATATTATTAAATATATGAGTTTCAATGACAGAAATTTTTAGTACGCAAAGGCTCGTTGCGCCATAGTAAATAAACTTCTCGTCTGAGCATTGACATTTTTCCTAAAAATGCAATATCATGTAAAGTTGCAGGTGGCTGCAGATCATTTGGGCATTTTACAATCACAAGATGACGTATTAATTTAAACAAACACATTCTAGCGCGAATACACGCGAATATCAGAAGTTCCGGTCTACGGAAGTCTTACTTTGGATTTTTTCAAGCAGATGAGTGGTATAGTACACTTGAACTATATTTTTTCTACAACAATTAAGCACAGGTCACAAACAAAAATTTTTTTAGTTAATACATAAATCTAATAATAAATAAATCAACTTTTCATTCACTTAATTGAGACAAATGCTACTTTACAGAAAATTTGGCAATGCAAAGAAAACACGTGTTGCAGCTTAGTTATACATAGGCTGAAACATATGTTGTGTTTGACAGCTCACAGCTATTCAACTAGATCATATCAATAAGAATAGAATCGATATATCAGATCAGTGGGATAGTAGTAATCGATAGAGACACAATTTTGGCCCAATTAAACACTTTGAAAATTGAATTAAACGACGCTAGATCGTCCATTTCGCCCACAGTGTGATGTGGAAAACGCAGACAGTAGCAACACGTAACGTGATGGAGAATTATCGGGAGAAAAGGAGAGAGGAGAAACGTGTTTTCAGAAAAAAGAAGGAAGAACAACAAAAACGTGGGCGTGAGCAAATTGAGATGCACAGGAGTCAGAATGAAGTCCGGAAATTTTCCCAACGAGTAAAACACCAAACCGAAGGCTTTGGTGCAGGCACATCCTCCTGTAGAGATGAAGAAGGAAACCTGGTGACAGATACAGACAGCGTGTTGAGGATCTGGAAGGAGCATTTCGAAAAGCTTCTAGTATCAAATAGTGGCGATGAAGAAGATACCCCAGAACCAATAAGAGATGATGGTATAGAATGTATACCACCTAGCCAAGATGAGGTCATAAAAGCAATTAATCGGCTCAAGAACAACAAAGCAGCAGGAGCCGATGGGTTACCAGCCGAACTATTTATGACTGGTGGCCAGATGCTGTTCAGGAGCATGCACCAGCTGATTAGCACAATTTGGCTAGATGCCCAATGATTGGAACTTCAGCATCCTGTGTCCCGTGCACAAAAAAGGCGACAAGACGATATGTGCCAACTATAGAGGAATAAGTCTCCTTCCCATCGCATATAAAGTGCTATCCAGTGTGCTGTGTGAACGATTGAGGCCAATGGTCAATGATATCATCGGACCATACCAATGCGGCTTCAGACCTGGCACCAGATTTTGACCAGGTTTTCACTCTGTGCCAAATCCTGGAAAAGACCCACGAAAAACACATCGACACATACCACCTATTTGTCAACTATAAAGCCGCATTCGACAGCCCTATCCGTTCTGAGGTGTTTAAAGCCATGTCTGCGTTCGGCATTCCTGCAAAATTAATACGGCTATGCAGGATAACTTTAAGTGGCACAAGGTCAGCAGTTAAAGTAGGAAAGAACCTATCGGAGCCCTTCAATACCGAACGAGGTTTTAGACAAGGTGACAGTTTGTCATGTGATCTTTTTAACATCTTACTGGAAAAGGTCATACGAGACGCAAAGGTGAACAGAAATGGCACCCTGTACACCAAACAACACATGTTACTCGCCTACGCCGATGACATCGATATAATGGGTCGAACATTGCGAGCGGTAACAGCCACCTTTGAACAAATTGAAAAGGAGTCTGCCAAAGTGGGTCTGGCAGTAAACGGCGAGAAGACAAAGCTGATGGTATCAACGCGCAAGATGTCCAGTAGACTCGGACCAACTGTGGAATTTAAGAACTACAGCTTCGAGGTAGTTAAAGACTTTATATACCTTGGTACCGCCATAAATAAAACGAATGACATCATTTTTGAAATTCGGAGAAGGATTGTGATGACCAACAGATGCTGCTATGGTCTAAGCAAGCAGTTTAGAAACAAGACCACCTCCCGCCAGACCAAACTCTCACTTTACAAGACTCTGATACTACCCGTGCTCTTGTATTGATCAGAAGCATGGGTACTTGCGCAAGCAGATGAGGCAGCTCTTGGGGTTTTGAGAGAAAAATTCTCCGAAAGATCTACGGGCCGATCTGCGTCGACGGTGAATATCGGCGTCGAAGAACCACGAGCTTTATAATTTATACGCGGACATCGACATAGTCAGTCGTATTGAGCTGCAGCGAATACGGTGTTCAGGCCATGTTGTGCGGATGAACGAGAATGCCCCATCTCAAAAGGCATATAAAAAAGAGCCTACTGATAGTTCCCGTAGAAGCGGAAGGCCACGAATTAGATGGAAAGACCAAGTAGAAAACAACATCTTGGATCTTGAAGCCACTTGGGTTGAATAACGTGCTTAAAGTTACCAAAAAACGAATAATGGAGGCTTCTCCGAAACGTGGCCACTTATTGATACTTTTTTGATTTATTTGATAGGTAGGAAAATTCAACACGTTACAAGTATATGTTCATGACTTTGGGCCATTTCGCTTTTGTCCCCTTACGAAAAGAACTGTTTTTTTAGATCAGCTCAATCGGCACCTTCTCCCGAGATTGACATTCCGTCATTTCCCATATGTTTTGCGATAATGGCAACACGTAAATTGTGAACAGTTTTAAACACAAAATTTATATTCATGTGATACGTTTTAGTTCTACTTTCACCATCAGCCATGGCCACAATCTTCTCACACCGAGTTAACCACAGGCAGAACATCTGTTCAAACATCCTTAGAGACTTTTCACAGGTTATTGCTGCAAACACTATATATCATTCAGCAGACACGTATACGTGTATGTGGATGGAGGGATGTGTTGTATTTGCTTTACACAGAACACAGCTCGTGGTTGATGATGTATGACTATAGAAATGTCAAGAAATCACACGGAATACTTTTGCTGTAATTTAAAGTTTAAGGTTATCGGCTACAAAGAAGCGAGAAAATTTATTACAAATTCGAAATGAAAGAAAACTCTCCAGAGTTTACAGTGATTTTGTGTACAGGGGTATGCTATAAATTTTGTGCTTAAGGTATTTTACTGTTGTTAGTGAACTAATAAATACACGTGAAAAGAATAGGGTAGTTGCCGGGTTGAGCATAACAGATTCTTTCGTATATAATTACTCCTGAACTTGAATTTGGTTACAATTTACAAAGATGTAGTTTTTTCACCAAATTAAAAAATACACCTTAATCTCTCCAAGAAATTCAAATAATGTTAGTTTTAGTATTTATACCCTTCACCACTCTGTAGTAGAGGGTATTTCATCTCTGTGCATATGTTTGTAACAGGCAAAAGGAATCGAGATAGATCCATGGTTCCTTTTGAAAATATGTATAGAATCACTTTCTGAGTCGATTTATGCATGTCCGTCCATCTGTCCATCCATGTATTTTTGTGAATGAAGTACAGGTTGCATTTATAACCCAATTTGGACGAAAATTTGGCACATGTCACTTATTTGGCCCAAGGACGAACCCCATTGAAATTGGAGAAAATCGGTTCAAAGTTAGATAAAGCTCACAAATATAGTTTCTTCCGATTTTATGTGAATGATGCACCAAACTCCCAATATTTGCCCGATTGAGACAAAATGAATGTTGATATATACAATATCCTGATTTGTTGGAATCGGTTCAGATTTAGATATAGCTCCCATATATAGCTTCGTCCAATATTCTCTAAATGGTGCACCAAACTCCCAAGAAGTCTCCGAATGAAACAAAATCTTGCACCACGTGCTGAATAAGGCCCATTTAAATGTCTGTAGAGTTTTTTTAATCGGTTCCGATTTATATAACTCACAAGTAAATGGTGCACAAAACACCCAATATTTTTCCGATTGAAACAAAATTTTCCACAGCGTATTGAAATAGGTCCATATTGATTTATGCGAAGTTTTTTGGAAATCGATTCAGATTTAGATATAGCTCCCATATATAGTTTCGTCCGATTCTATGGAAATGGTGCACCAAACATCAATATATTTTTTCCGATTGAGACGCAATATGGCACAGCGTACGTAAAAAAGGCCGATTTTATGTCTGTGAAGTTTTGTTGAAATCGGTTCGGATTTAGATATTGCTCCCAAATATAGCTTCGTCTGATTGAGACAAAATCTTGCACAACGTGCTGATTTAAGTGTAGTTTAATATTTGTGGAGTTTTTTTTAATCGGTTCCGATTTAGATAACTCCCATGCAAATGGCGCACCGGAGAACCTATGTTTATTCGATTTACACGAAATTTTGCAGATGTTAGTTTAGAGTCTTAGATATATCTCTTATATATATTTTCGTCTAATTTTATGTAAATTGGATACAGAGCAGCCTACGTATGTTCCACGAGATAAAATTGTGGACAGCGCACTGGGCTGCGCCATACCAAATGGTATATGCCACGGCTGCTCAATTAGGTCCAGATTTACATACGTTATTTTGTCTCGATTTCATACAAATGGGACACCAAAAATTTTGATTGACATGCAATATTTCGTAGATTTCAGAATTGTATGTGTATAGGTTTTTAATTGGTTCATATATATATATATATATATCTAGGTCACACATTTTGTTTCGAACGATTTCATTTCAATGGTCCTCTGAAGATTATATGTCTGTTCTATCTACAGGATATTGTATATATCAACATCTCTCGTATGTATCCAAAGTGGTTAGGGGAATCATATAGTCGGCCCCTTTCCTTACTGGTTTTAAATTCGATTAATGAAAAGTCGGTTAATTTGGGTTTACACTTATGTTATTATGTTTCGATCTAGCATCAAGTGTGGTAGAACCGTTTTAAATAAGATGTCATCCCATATCTATTTTCGTCCGTTTTTAAGAAAATGGTGCACAAGAGATACAAAATATTGTCGTTTGCCACAAAATTTTGCAAAACATACTGAAGTTAGTATAGCCTGATGTCAGTCAAGTTTTATTGAAATCGTCCGATTTTAAATAAATTGTACACCAAAGAGTCAAAGTGCCGATTGGCAAATAATTTAGTATGTGCATGTTCTAAAGTTAGTAACGTGTATCACGATTTGTTGGATATGAAGCTTGTTCGAAATAAAAAATGGTATTTATCGTCCACTGTGATTGGTTTATTTATAGATGCGGAGTCGATATATTCGATTTATTGATTTGTACCATTTCAGCTCCGCTGAGATAATGAGAGGGTCTTTGAGCTTGAATTAATGCTTTGAAAAAATATTATGTCTCTGTGGGAAAATCAGCTTAAGCCTATTCTCCTGAAAACAAAATTAAAATTCAAATGATGTAATATATACGATGTAGCATTAATGTTCTAGCCATTTATCTGATATTACAGCGTAGCCCACGTAAATATCTGCTCCTTAATATGTGTAACATCAGGCAAAACACATTAAGGACTATATCATTTTTACAAAAACAGAAATCCCCTCCAAATTGTAAAACATTAATGATGATCTAATACGAATTGCGTAAATCAATGTTGACGTCGAAGTTTTTTTTACAATATATTATAATAGCATTACGTTCCTGTTTTCGATTTTCCTTTATGTCCCTCATTATGATATACTTGGGTGACGTGTACCTGTTTTTTGCGACAGCGAGGAGTGACGATGAAGCTAGTAATGATGATGAATGCATTAACACTTTATACGGGTAATAATGATAATGAATCGAGCTCATCAGTAGCATCGTCATGTAGTTTACGATGATAGCGTTAATGGTGACAATAACGGCTATGTCATTGTCGTCTATGCGTGAGCCGGTAACCAATATTTGTCAATATTGTACATCACGCGCATGTATTCCTGTCATGAGAATAAATATTGTTTCCCTTTTTTAAGACGGAAAGTTATGCCATCGAAGTGAAGTGTAAATTATTTGAAATTTTAGAAACTGTGTGAGAATATTGTAATGGGATTTAGGAAAGCAGCTGATTAAAAAAAAACATTTAGACTTTCCGCATTTGACATCTAAAAGAGCGTTAATTTGGCATCCGTGGTTCATGGAGTTTTAAAATTTTCAATATGAGGGAAATTAAAAAAAGTCTTTTAAATTCCATGAAACTGAGGTTTGCAAGGTTATAACTCGCGAAATATGAACATATTGCATCTAATTTAAATTAATTTCTATAAAGTTAAGTGTTCTTGTCATAATCTTAAAATATTGGTAATAAATAACAAGTTGCGTGGAAGCTGTGATGGTGGTAATGTTGAAAAATGGGTGAATATGTGTTGAAGCCAACGAGTTTTTTGTGTTCCTTCCTGATTTGTGGCTAAGCTACATAACGCACGCACATGTGATCAGTGACTAAGTTGCAGAATACCCCATGGACAGCATGGTTCTAATGTATGACTTTTCGATATAATCACTGCATCCACCCAAAATGGATGCTGACATTTTGAAGCCGGATTTTCGGTGTTTTTTTATTATACCCTCCACCATAGTATGGAGGGTATATTAAGTTTGTTTTTCCGTTTGTAACTCATCGAAATAATCATTTCCGACCCTATAAAGTATATATATTCTTGATCAGCGTAAAATTCTAAGACGATCTAAGCATGTCCGTCTGTCTGTCCGTCTGTTGTAATCACTCTAGCGTCTAAACGAGTTGAGAGAGATCGCC
>NW_026884111.1:0-11096 GCF_032173495.1 Musca vetustissima
CATACGCAATGCAAAATTTTGTTCAAATCGAAGGACACATAGGGACTTTGGTACACCATTTACCTTAAATCGGGCGAAACTATATATTTGGAGCTATATCTAAATGGAGGGTATATTAAAATTCTATGACGATATAGCCATGTCCGTCTGTCTGTTGTAATCACTCTAGCGTCTAAACGAATGGAGATAGATCGCCAAAATTTTACATAGAGTCGTCTTTTGTCTGCAGGCAGGGCACGTTCGAAGATGGGCTTTATCGGCCCCCAAATTTTCGGTATTTTGGGGTTCTTGAGCGCGTTTTTCAAACGAATACGCTGAAATTTGCTTCATTGGGTTCTTATTGGGTACTAATATCACCGGAAAAAAATTATAAATATAGGTCCACTTTTTCTGGTAGCCCCCATATAACGGTACCTCCTAATTCGCAGTATTTTGGGGGTTTGCTCGTATTTTTCCGCCGAATTAGTTGTAATTTAGTATTTTGAGTTCTTAATTGGTTCAAAATATCTCCACAAAAAATTATGAATATAGGTCCATATTTTCGGATAGCCCCCATATAAGGGTACCCCCAATTTTCGGTATTTTGGGGTTCTTGAGCGCGTTTTTCAACCGAATTCGCTGCAATTTGGCATTTTGTAGTCGTATATGGTAACAAATCTCCCTACCAAAAATTATTAATATTCGCCCCCATTTTGGGGTAGTCCCCATATAACCCCCTTTTTTATATTAAAATAATTATCTGATTTGTTCCGCGATTTGAATATGGTTCTAAGACTCTGTTGTAATTATTTCACCTGCGGAGGATAGCTATATTAAAAATTATAACGTAAGGTTCGATAATGAACTATAGCCGCATTTAGATCTAGCCCCTGTGTGAAGGTTCCAGAAGGAGTGAACCGATATTCCCCATCTTCGAATTTGAACTAGGTTTGGAAGAAATAATAATATGGGCAAAGTTTGGATGAAATCTAAACTTTCTGAAACGGATGGGGTCTAGAACCAATATTTCGAAAAGGCACATTTTCACCGTATTAATGTGTATACACCCTCATTAGCCATAAGGCTGGGGGTACAAATTTTCTGAAATTTGTATTATGGTTTACATAATCCACTTTTTGGTATGTTCCCTGTATTTTCATTTCTAGTACCTGTCAGTATACCTATGGTGGAGGGTATCCAAAGTTCGGCCGGCCGAACTTAACGCTTTTTCACTTGTTTCCAATTTCAATAGGGAACGTCCTTGGGCCAAATAAGTGGACTGTGCCAAATTTTGTCCAAATCGGATCATAAATGCGACCTGTACTTCGTTAACAAAAATATATGGACGGACGGACAGACCAACATGCGTAAATCGATTCAGAAAGTGATTCTATGCAAAAGGAACCATGGGTCTATCTCGATTCCTTTTGCCTGTTACTAACATATGCACAAAGACATAATACCCTGTACCACAGTGTGGTGAAGGGTATAAAGAAGCTCGGAGTTTGGGTGCCACAATAATTAATAGAAATCAATAGAATGCATCTAATTCCTATCTGCGAAGTCTTGCCCAAACGGAATGAGATAGACCCATTTCATAAACGGATGGTGACTGGAGGTGAGAAAGGGATAACATACGATAACCCTATGCGAAAACAATCGTGGTCAAATAGGGGTGAAGCACCTCAAATGGTGGCCAACGGCCAAGAAGGTTCTGCTATGCATTTGATGGGACTGGAAGGGGATTATTTATTATGAGTTGCTAATTCTAATCTCTACTGTCAACAAGTGAACCGTTTGAAGATAGCAATTGATCAGAAACGGCCAGAATTCGCCAACAGGATAGATGTCGTGTTCCGCCAGGACAACGCTAGACCACACACATTTAAAGTGACTCGCCAGAATCTTCGGGGGCTTGGTTGGTAAGTTTTAATGCATCCGCTATACAGTCTTGGTCTTGGCATCAAGCGATTATTATTTTTTTCTTGAATTGAAAAATTTCTTTAATGATAAAAAATTGATATCTAGGGAGGATTGTTGAAATCGACTACTAGAGTTCTTTTGCAAATAGAGAGAGAGCAGGACTTCTATGAGAGACGCATTACGAAGTAACCTTTAAAATGGCAACAAATAATACAGCAAAACGAGGAATATTTGACCCAAATCGGACATTCCGACGCATGTTAAAAAATGTTCTAGAGCTCATATAAAAATAAAGGATTTTTTTTTCCTGAACTACCATACGAGAGTTATATCTATATCAGAACTGATTTCAACAAATTTTTACGGACGCCCAATTGTAGTATTTTTGTTTTGTTTTTTTTTTATTAATTTATCTTTCGTGATGAGCTACATGATCGGATTTGCAATGAAAATTTAAGTTAGCTGTGCAAAATCGGATCGGACAAACTCTGGCAGTTTGTAGCTACATTTACGGCTAAATTAGCTTGGTAACCAAAAATGAAATAAATTAAATTATATAACATCGGACCGAAATATATAAGGGAACTATATTAAAATCTGAACCGATTTCAACAAAACTACCCACACATCAAATGGAGTGGAAAATTTTTGTCTCATCGAATATATGTTGAGATTTGGGGCACCATTAAACTGGACTTAATTCAGTACGCAGTGCAAAATTTTGTCTGAATCGGCAAATATTGGGAGGTATATCAAAACCAATATTCCTCAAATTTCAATAGGGTGTTTGTTCCAAAAAACAATTGTTTTTATTTCCATATATATGCGTAAATAAAATACAACAATAAATATTCATTCTTAATGAACAAATGTAATGTACCATGATTAATAAATATATTTAATGTTAGCCTTAAATTGTACTATAAAATCGAGCATTTTAATATTTCTTTATATATAAATTATATTCTCCCACATTTGGAAAAAGAATTGAAAATCCATAAATTCAAAAAGCAGCAAAAATGATATTTGTAGTGAACAAAAAAAAAATCAAATATTAATACACCAAAAGCAATAACCATAAAAATGGTCCTAAGGAAGGACCATGTTGTGTGTACACAAACACATTCATTATTATCCCATAAACAATAGGAACAATACCAAGAAGGAAGAAAATATTAAGAGATAAAATAGCTAAGAACAAATTATTGCTTTCGAAAAAGAGTATGGAAAAATGTTCAACAGAAATTTAATATGTATTTTGAATTGCAAAGATTTTAAAGGCATTTTTAAGATATTTAAGTGAAAAGGTAGTAAAACAACAAAAATACAAACTTTTGATTTTTTTAATATACGGCATAAGTTATCAAAACATATATATATATATATAGTTTATAAAATGTACCTGCAAACAAAACATACACATTCGCCCACAAACACACCTACTCATATCCAAGGCCTCTCATCGTCTACCTCGATAACAACTCATTTTATTTTATACATACACACACACACACAATTTAATTTTTAGCAAAATGTCCAGTCGTCTACATAACCAAACAGAGGCCATTGAAAAAACAAAAATACCAATAACAACATAAACAGCAACGACGGTCACACATAAAAAAGGCAATGACGATGAAATAGCAGCATTATGCACTTTTAACTATAAAATACCAGAGTTCAAGCATTGCATATTTTCATCATATTGGCATTTAAACCTCGTTGCACTCGACTTAAAGTGAATACATATTTGCCATGCAACACATGAGCTGTTGCATTTGTAGTTGATGATGATGACGATGGCGCTGCTGTTGTAGTTGTTGCTGTCGACAATACTGCTTGCCCTTGTAATAGCCATAAAGCCTATTAATCATGTACGTTCACAACTCGAGGGCATGCAATATAAATGTAAATTTTATGACTGAAAACATGACAGGTCCTGTAAGCATTTGTATTGGAAATAAACAAAATAACTGATATATATATATATATATATATATATATCGAAATGCCAAAACAAAACCAAATAATTTGTTAAGGTTTCATTGCTGATGGCATTATAGAGAATCAATGTACTTGAAATTTATGCAAATTATCATTTTCAAAAATGACACTGCTTATGCTTCGACGACAATAAAATACAAACAACTGTAATTTTTTCATTGGTATTTGATAAAAAAACATTTGAAAAATAAATTTTTCTTTTACAAAATATTAAATTTGCATTGAGTGATATAAATATAATTTCATTGAGAAAATAGCCATTATAAAAGAGGGCGGTAGAAGTGTGTATTTCTTTTTCAATAAGTCGCATATTGCTTCCTTGGTTTTTTTAGAATCATTGTGGCCAATGAAATCAGTTAGGAAAGTAGTAAAGTCGGTCCACTGTATGATACACTTCACAACTTTGGGTATACTCTACATATGTATCCAAACCAGGGATGACCCGTGTGACGAATTTTTAGGTTTTTGACGGTCAAAAAGGTGTAAAAGTCGAAAACGTCATATACCTGTATAAAATGTAATAAATGCAGTAAACGTCATTTGTATGCATATTATTACCATATACAACTTTCTTCAAAAGTATAAATTATTTATATATATATATATATATATATATATCTGACTATTCCTTACTAGAACTGATAAAAATTCTAAACTTTTTGGAGAAGAAAATTTTGAAAGTTGATATGGGTTTGAGTAAATCGTTCGTATATTCCAAATTGATTACTGCAATGTTTCTGACGGACCATCATTTGCTAACAGTGGCATGCAATTGAACGAACTTAAATATGTGATCTTTATCTATATGTGATCCGATATACATCAAGCTATACACATGTCATTCTGCAACCTATGCTGAATTTCATTTAATCCGGGCAGATTTAGAGTCATTTGCGTATAATAGGACAAATTTATACAAATCGATTTAAAGCGTACTTGACACAGCCCATTCTGTATTCTGCACTATTCAAAATTTACTCTGAATCAGACACTCGTTGATTAGTTGGTACACTGTTAACATGAATTCGCCATTCATATATTAATTTGATGATTTTGCAAGTTTTCGTGTCATTCCGCCATACCTTAGGAGTTTGGTGCACCATTTACCTAAAATCGGACTAATTCTTTAATTCTACATAATATGACAAACTTTGAGCTATACCAACATCAGTACGTTTAGATAAATTGTGTGCCAAAAATCGCCCATTGTTGCACCATATACTTAAAATCGGACAAAACAGTGTAATAGAAGAATACAGGGTTGCCCATATTCGACCAAGGCGACGTACGAGCCAGTGTTGAGAGGTCCCCAAGAACATCCCAAAAACGCCGTTCGCAGCAGTTGGGCATGGCTCGGTCCACTTTACAACGGATTATTCGCATTGATTTGCATTTGTTCCCATACAAAATTCAATTGACGCAAAGAATGTTGCCTGCGGACAAGCCTCGTCGATTGGAATGGGCCCAAAGAGTCATCGAAATGGCCGAAGATGACGAGCAATTTTGGAACAAAATTATCATGTCCGATGAAGCCCATTTCACATTGAATGGGACCGTAAATAAGCAAAATTGCCGTTTTTACGCCACTGAAAATCCTCAGAAGATTCAAGAAGTGCCTCTTCATGATGAAAAAGTCACAGTTTGGTGCGGCGTTAGTGCGAAAACGGTCATTGGGCCGTTTTTCTTCCATAAATCAGGAGCGTTCTGGTTTCAACAAGACGGCGCTCCATCGCACACAAGTCGCATAACAATCGATTTTCTGAAGAATTTGTTTCCGGGCCGTTTGATGTCGAAAAGTGGTGACTTGGACTGGCCACGGCGTCCGCCTTAAACAATCCATGGTTATTTTAGTCATCGAAGACTTATCCACGCCTGTCACTGTTCTTAAAGAAAACTTCTCTAAATGTCTAAGCTTATTTAAGTTCTTGAAGAGATATTCTTTATTTTATTTAGTCTTTTGTGATGTCGGAAGTGGCAGGCTCGTTTCCGGCTACTCACGAGTAGTTCTGCATATTGATATCTCGCTTATTGGCGGCCAATTTAATGAATATTAGAATCTAAGTTATTGAATTAAAATATGAATTTGAATTCTTACAACAAGTTGTTTCAAATTCCGTACGAAGTTTTTTACGATTTGGGGCATGAAAACAACAAGCAACAAAACGCACTTCAAAGGGCGTTGACTCGTCGCGGAGTTATAAACAACAAGCAACAAAACACACGGTAAGGGGTTCTGATGTGGTACTTGGTTGTAAACAACTAGCAACAAAGCACACGGTAAGGGGTTCTGATGCGTTGCTTGTTGGTAAACAACTATCAACAATAACGCACGTCAAGGAATTCGCACTAGTCATCGGTAAGAAACAACAACGTGCGTGCGTAGAGACTGCGATGCATCGCCAAGGAATAACGCACACGCTGTTATCCTGAGGGCGAACGACGAAAGCTGCGGGCACACAGTGAGAGAAAAGTTGACAGCACAAGGACCAGACGAGGAAATACCCTAAACCCTTTTAACAAGTGAGTCCATCAAAAATCAAGGAGTGAAGAAGACTGAAGGCTAAGTGAGCTTCCCGTTGCCACTGAAACCACCGACCCCAGACTTACGAAACAACAGGTGAGTTGATATTGCCACCTGAGCCGTTCAGGGAAGAAGTGAGTTTGGACAATCCTCCAGGACGTTCGGGACTCCAGGTTACCCCAGGCCCCCAGTCATCCAAGGGATGATTTTTTCTTAAAAAATAGTCCTTCAATAAATATTTCTTTAACAATCCACGGTTAAATTATTCATTGTAAACATATTCTCTCAAAAATCCACACCTATCATTGTTCTTAAAATATACTTTGCTAAATGTCTAAGCATTTTTTAGTTCTTAAAAAAATATTCCTTGTTTAGTCCATAAAAAAATATTTTTTAACTCTTTGGTCCTTTTCAAACAACTATACAAAATCCACACATGGTTTGGCCCTTTAAAAAAATATTTTTTAGAAAATCCACACTTGGTTTGTCCTAGAAAAAAATGTTTTTCAAAAACTTAACACTTATTTTTATCCTTGAAACTAATTCTTAAAAAAATGTCCATTATGCTTAACACTTAACAAATTATTATTTAAAAGCGGTAAATGTTGTAAATATACTTTAACATTGGGTTGAATATATTTCCTAAATATGTGACAATCTATAATCCATATACAACATTTATGACCACATCATAACTTTTGTTTACTTTTCAAACATAAATAAATTTTAACGTGGTCATATTGCATTGTTACACTAATTACAGTTTGACCCCATACATTATGTTTCATATTGTTTACATTTTTTCGAAATTTGTTTTTTGTTTTTATTCACCACAACAATTCCAACTTTTATTTTTTGATTCATATTTACATTTAATCTCCACTCGAAACAAAACGAAAAAAAACTGTTGTCTAAAAAAACGAAACCTTGATGTATTTTAATATCCAAAGTTGTACATGGATTTTGTTAATAAACATAATTTATTTAAGACCAGTAACAAATGCACGCACACAAACACACAGACACACACACACACACAATATAAACAATATTACAAATTATTCTCTAAACACAGGAAAACCAAACACAACATAAACAAATTGGTGTGTCCGTGATTTGTAAAAATAGTGAACACAAAACGCACAACAGGCGGACGGATAAATAGATAGACGATGGACATTAGCAACAGCCAGCAGCCCGCAACTAATGAAAAATAAAATAAATTACAAGTGTACACAAAACACATACAGACAGACATTCACACCCGTACTAAATTTGTGTGTATTCTAGGAAAATTAGTAGTAATACATCATCGACGAACATTTGAAACATTAGCAGGGAATTATTTTAGTCACAGTATATACCAATTATGTGTGCACTCGAACTGATCTAGCCCGGCTGGATAGTGGTAGGTTGATGTAATATTATAAATTTCATAGTGTTGCCATATAGAAAAATAATTGTACGATGTTGAATAAAATGAAGTAGCAAATAACGCGGCATCTGCGTCGAACAGTGTAGTTATTGTGGTATTCAAATAATTAGTTTAGTGAGAATAATGTTCGTGCCGTGCTAAACTACAAACTTCCAACGCGACAGCTACTGAAATAGGGGGTAATTATTCACTTCACCACACTATGGTACAGGGTATTATGTCTTTGTGCAAAAGGAAACGAGGTTATGATCCGATTTGGATGAAATTTGGCACAAATCACTTATTTGGCCCAAAGGACGAACCCTATTGATATTGAAGAAAATCGGTTCAGATTTAGATATAGCTCCCATATATAGCTTCGTCCGATTTAAGGTAAATGGTACTCAAAAGTCCCTATACAGAATGATGTGTGCTAATTTTCGTGAAAATTGGTTCAGACTTAGATATAGCTCCCATATATAGTTTTGTCCGATTTTATGTAAATGGTGCACCAAATTCCACATATAACTACCACGGAACTCGGATGTTTATTGCCCCGACTTGCCCAATTAGAGTTCAACAGCACATCTTCCTTACATGTTCCGAATATTACAAATATTCAGTACTGCCCTTCTACTTACTTCTCCATATTCCCTTCACCGCAGGTTGAGTTGTGATGTTCGGCTTATATTCGACCAGAAAACACAAAAAGAAATTAAGTTTTCGGCCCACTCCATCCCAAAATTTTATTCTGATCATCACCGAAAATTATAGGCGTTGTCCTTGACCATAACAGGAACTTCATGAAAAATTTCAAAGCGATCAGCGCTATATTTCCGCCCTCTAATTATTATATAATATCTGAATAAGTAAGCACCTGTAAACATTTAAGTGTAACTCCCACATCCGAATAGATACATCAATATATTTGGTATCAATTTAAAAGTCAACCACTCCTCTTGGACATACTATCAACTACTCGGGTCTATATCCTTCAGGAGTAAATATATAAGCCATAGAATTCAAATTTTGTAATTTTTCACACAAAAGTCAGAGTCCATTTGTCCCGCTAAATAATGACCGATCTTTATCAAAGCATACATGCTTATTTTTTGACCGATCCCCTTCTCCATGTAAAATTTTGCAATGTTCGGACAACAATTGCGGTCTCCGGAGCGACCAGAAAAATCGACAACAATTAAGTATTTGGTCCATTTCATCCCCTAAATATTAACCAACCTTTACCAAACCAATAGGGGTCTTCATTGTTCAGAACCCATCCTACATGCCAAATTTCGTGAAGATTGGTCCATAACTATGGCCTGTATCGTGTTTACAAATTATAATGGACAGACGGACAGGCGGACGGACGGACGAACATACATATCCAGATCGACTCAGCTAGACGAGATATGACGATCGGTATACTTAAAGGTGGGTCTACGACCAATATTTCACGGCGTTACAAACTCTTGGGGCTGCACAAAGGTATATTACCCTGAAAACATAGTTGTGTAGGGTATAATGACGTGTGCCAAGTTTCGACAGAATCGGGTCAGATTTATATGTAGCTCCCATATATATCATTATCATATGCAGAACGTCACATGTGAACGTCATGGTTAAGGGGATCTACCCAAATACTTAAAACCATTTACATAGCTAGGGGCTTCATCCAAATCTAATCCAATTCCAACAGAATTTCGCACACATCCATTTGGACCTAATTCAGTCCTTTGTGCAAAATTTTGTCTTAATCGTACAATAGTGGCAGTATGGTGATCCATTTACATAAAATCGGACAAAACTATATATGGGAGCTGTATTTAGATCTGGACCGATTTCAACAAAACCCTTTGCATACATCAATCAGGACCTAATTCTTGCAAAATTTGTTCTCAATCGGAAAATTATTGGCAGTATGGTGCTCCAGTTTAATAATATAGGACGAAACCATATATGGGAGCTATATCTAAATCTGAACCGATTCCAACAAAGCTTCGCGCACATCAATCTTGACCTAATTCAGTACGCTGTGCAAAATTTGGTCCTGATGGTGCTTAATTTACCTTACGTCGGAAGAAACTATATACGGGAGATAAATAAATGCGAACTGTACTTTGTTCGCATGCATAAATCGACTCAGAAAGTGTTCCTATGCATATTCTCAAAAGGAACCATGGGTCTATCTTGATTCGTTTTGCCTGTCACAAAAATATGTACCTCATTGTGGTGAAGGGTATAAAAATAAGTTCGAGGGTTAACAATATTCGCCCTAATTTTAGCCTAGCCACCATATAGTGATACCAACCGATTTTTGGTATTTTTAATATTTAGGGCGAAATTGGGCGATATCGGTCTTCAATTAAGCATAGCACCTCATATAATGCTAACTCCAGGTGTTCGGTAATACCAACATGATTTAATAAATATTGGTCCCGCTTTAGGTATAGCCTCATATATCATTGGCCTCTATCGCACGTTCCACCCTGCCATGCGTTATCAGTATCGGACTACGATTCAGGATTTTGAGATTGTAGGAATCCAATTAAAAATTGCTGCAATTTGTAATTCGTGTGCATTATGGCTTCAACAATCGCTTGGTACAATTGTCGGTATAGATGTACTTTTTGGTATGTTCCATATATTTCTATAGTTCCAAGGGGGGTTGGGACTTCAATGTTTTTTAAGTATCTGTCGTTATACCTATGGTGGATGGTATCCAACGTTGGAACCGGCCGAACTTAACGCTTTGTCACTTGTTATTTATCTGAAATCCTCAAAACGTGGTCCGATATTGATAACGCATAGCAAAGTGAAACATGTGTCTAAAATTGTCAAAATACCGCAATTTAGAGGGCAATATTATATGTCTCTATATTTAAAGGTTGGAATTACCGAAAATCAGGAGGTATTATATGCGTCATTTTGGGAGCTTCTTTATATTACCCGAAAAAGTAGGTGAATGTTGATTATATCCGGTAAAGAGATTTTATACCCAATTGGAACCTTAGTTAAGAAACTACTTAGGATTTGTGATGTAGTGCAGTATGCCCTACTATGTTGGTGTAGGGTAACATAAATTTGACCTTCCGATTTCTGTTTTTTTCCTTTCTGTTGTTTTTCTTTGTCATATTTGGCAACTCCAAATGAAATTTTGTTCCGTTATCTACTCCATTTTCAATGAGAATTGTGCTGGCCCGGGAAATTGAATCACTGTTGTGAATGAGGGAGTAGATAAATGAACAAACCAAT
>NW_026884112.1:0-11116 GCF_032173495.1 Musca vetustissima
AATTACGCAGTTGTACCTCATGGGATGTGGGAATTACAAGTAAATATGACGGATATGTACCTATTCTGATTACCATTACAACACAAGAGAACATAATATTTCGCTCTGATTGATTTGAAGTTTTACACGAAGTTCCGGTTATGGACAAGAACGACGTCTATAATTTTCAGAGATGATCAGATGATATTTAGGGGTTCAAATATACCAACTTTTTTGTGTTATTTTTAAGTCACTCTATAGACTACAATAATAAGCTCAACATCACAACACCTCAAATGGGAAGGGAATCTAGCCAACAAATCAACCAAGACCATTCGATATAAAATGAAAAATTTGCATCATATGTGCATAAATGTTCACATCGAGAAAAAATATTGCGAAAATATACCAGGGTAAGAAAGAGTAGATCTTCATCTTTTGGACCGATTAGGTCCAAAAGATACTAATATCGGGAAATATTGCCCAGGCAACGGAATACAGATTCGCAGGATGTTAGTTTTACGTGGTAGTTGTCTAGAGCATCATATAGTTAGCCTCGTCCATCTATACTGTTCCGCTCACTGGTTTTATTCTGTAAATTTCTAAAAACCAATTGAATTTAAATATACCTATATATAGTTTGACACTATTTACGAAAAATTATGCTTCATTTTACATTTTAATTCATTTTACATTTTAATACATTTTTTTGAAAAAAAGTGAAAAAGATTTTTTAAATTTAGGCTGATTTTTGAGTTTGGTGTTTTCTGAGACTTCTAATACCAGCTATATTTTCAATCATGTCTGTAAAATAGGACCGAAAATACCCCTTCAGAGAGTTGATTGAGGGTTGATGTGTTATACAAAAATATTCCTGATAAAATTCTGTAATAATGCCGAATACACCATATACCTAAAATGCAGGGATTTCGAGAATTCTTAATACGAATATTTTCAGATGTCTTGGAAATATTGTCGCCTTTTTTAGGTTACCTCCCGGCGTAAACTCTCAAAATGATACACGCGTCTTCTATTTTTAGACCCTCTTTGACTTTTTTTATTTTATTTTAACGATAAATATTTTCCGTCTGTCTGTCCGTCCGTCCGTCCGTCCGTCCGTCCGTCCGTCCGTAGATATTAACATGTCTTGTATGTACCCAAAGTGGTAAAGGGTAGTCGACTTTTAAACTTTCCTTACTGTTTTTTTTTTTTTAATTTTGTTGTTCTATTTATATCTTCAAATAAATCTATGCAAAATTTTTAAATCCATGAATATGATGAAAATAATTGCGTTGATTGGATAAATAGTGTTTCCCTATCCTGATATCCTACACCATACGAAGGAAATATTAAGTTCGTCACTTAAACATGAACTATGGAAGGGTCTCATAAAAATTTAAAAATCGAACTTCGAAATTATAGATAGAACTTAGAACCTTTAACGCACCTAAAAGGGAATAGAACGGAAACGGACATTCGTATACATATTTCTGTGGAGAATATGTTTACCAATCAACACCACAAAAAATTGATATTTTTGTTTTAATAACATTCTATTTTTATCTTAGATAGTTCTTCGATATTTGGCCGTTTTTATACCCTTCACCAAACTGTGGTGCAGGGTATTATGTCTATGTGCATATGTCTATAATCGATATGGTTCCTTTTGAGAATATGCATAGAATCACTTTCTAAGTCGATTTATGCATGTCCGTCCGTCCGTCCGTCCGTCTGTCCATGTTAAATTGTAAACAAAGTACAGGTCGTATTTATGATCCGAATTGGATGAAATTTGGCACAGCGTATTTGTTTGGTCCAAGGACGAACCTATTGAAATTGGGAAAAATCGGTTCAGATTTATATATAGCTTCCGTATATATCTTCGTCCGATTTAAGGTAAATTGTGTACCAAAGTCCCTATATATCTTTCGATTTGCACGAAATTTTGCACAGCATACTAAATTAAGTCTAGAATGATGTGTGCAAAGTTTCGTGAAAATCGGTTCAGATTTAGATATAGCTCCCATATATAGCTTCGCCCTATTTTAGGTAAATAGTCCACTAAAGTCCCTGGAAATCTTTTAATTTGCACGAAATTTGGCACAGAGTAATGAATAAAATCGAGAATGATGTCTGGCAAGTTTCGTAAAAATGGGTTCAGATTTAGATGTAGCTCCCATATAATTTTTCATCCGATTTAAGGTAATTGGTGCACCAAAGACCCTATATGTCTTGATGTTGCTAAGCTTTGTGAAAAGACCCACAGCTGGGCCGATTGACACAACGTACTGATGTAATATAAATTAGTCTCTGGCAAGTTTCCATGAAATCGGTTCAGATATAGATATATAACAAAAACGCGTCGTCTGTTAGGGTACATATGTAGAATATACCCAAAGTGGTGAAGGGTATCATATAGTCGGCCCAGTCCGACTTTACAACCTTCCTTACTGGTTTTATATTTCGTATATATTTACATTCATATTCATAATTTTTATATAAAGTAAATTGGATCTGGATGTATTTTGAGTTTTAAACTAAGTTTTTGCTTTCAAAAACCACTTCCAAACTAATCACATGATTAAACATATTTTTAATTTTATAATGAAAATTATTCATGAAAACCATTTAATATCTACGTATTAAAGATCTTAAATTTTCATATTGTAGATTTTGTGTTACAACTATGATTAAAAACTAAACTGAAACAACTTTAATCAAATTAAAATTTTCCAGTTTTATATATATATATACTTTGTGTGCTCCTTTTGTAGCCACACAACAATGTTTCAAGTTGGCTAAAAACGATTACATAAAAATGTAATCGAAATATTTTATACAAATTTAATCAAAAATAGTTTGGCATAGTGTTTTTGATAAAAAAATATCTACTTGTTGAGGTATTTAAAATGTTGATAATTTAAATATTTTTATTTATTTTTTTTAATGCTAAAATGAAAATCCTTAGGTATTATTAATGTCTGCTAGGCCTAAATGCGGGCTGACTACAAAGATGTTCCAAGGTAGAATGATTACAACAGATGGCAAAATGGCCTAGAATTCCATACTTTCTGGACAAACCTAAAACTCGGAACAAAAAAATATAAATATTTTAATATAAAAAGGTGGTTATATGGGGACTACCCCTTAAAAAGGGGTGAATATTAATAATTTTTAGGTAGGAAGATTTGTTACCATATACGACTTCAAAATACCAAATTATAGAGAATTCGGACGAAAAACGCGCTCAAGAACCCCAAAATACCGAAAATTATGGGGGTACCCTTATATGGAGCTACCCGATAAAATGGGCCTATATTTATAATTTTTTGTGGAGAGATTTTCTAACCAATAAGAACTTAAAGTACGAAATTACAGCCCACTCAGTAGAAAAAAAAGCTCAAAACTCAAAAAATACTGAAAATTGGGGATACCTTTACATGATGGCCACCAGAAAAACTGTACCTACATTTATAAATTTTAGTGGGGAAATTTTATACCCAATAGGATTCCAAGAACCCCAAAATGCCGAAAATTGGGGGTACCCTTATATGGGAGCTATGTCTAAACGTGGACCGATATAGCCCTGCAGACAAAATACTACTCTATAAGATCTATCTCATTTATTTCTGAAATGTTTCGATAAATTGGTCCATATTTTGATATACCCACTTTTTAGTATTTTGAAGTGTTTAGCTTAATTTTCTAACCGATATAATACTAAGGTTTCTTGGAAGGGGAATGCTTTCACATAGGTCAATGTTGACATAGTATCTCGATATGTGAAATGGGTTCCATTTTGGTATTTTCATGGTCATATGAATATTTAGAGTAGGCTTTAAGGGAACCTCCCCCATTCCCGATTTTAATTTTTCAAGATTTTCAAAGGGCTGGTAAATCAATACCAATGCTTATTAAGGTTTGTAACTTTGCACATATATATTTGAAGAAAAAAATCGCCGATTTTTTACCAAAACCCAAGTTAAAAAATAAGGAAGATCTTCACCGATTGGCTATATCCTATACATTCACAGAGAAACGTGTAAAAATTTGGAATCGATTGGGTCATTAGTTTTTGAGTTATCGTGCCCGCCATTCACAAAAGAGAAAAACGCGTTTAAAGTTTGAGAAGCCCTTTAGCCGTCACTTGATGCTGACACAATAAATTGGCAATATCTTCAAGAGTTCTTAAGATTTTCTCTTGAAATTTTGTAGGGACATTCTTGAATTAGTGTAGATTCGAATAAAATCGAAAAAAAATGTTGACCCCGTGAATTGGGGGTCCCCTTAAGTACCAATAATCCACACCAGCATAAAACAAAGACATTTAGTATAAATATCAAGAAAAGTCCGACGATGCCAGGGAAAGTCTGACATCGACCGTGACCTAGTCTCTATACCTAGACATTTAGTATCAATATCAAGGAAAGTCTGACATAGACCGTGACCTAGTCTCTATACCTAGCCACAAGCCAAACCATGTGATTAATTTAGAGACAACAAGTAAATACTCTCCCCCATGAGGTGGATGCTCAAAGTACCTAAAATCGATCGGGACTTTTACATGGGGGTTATTTCATGGTATTTTTTGTGAACTCAAAATATCAAATTAGAGGAAGTACCGTTATATGGAGGATACCCTAAAACTTGGACCAATATTGATAAGGAATATTATATCAGAAGATTTCCTGCCCAATGATAACTCTATAAAAAAGTTGGTTGTTGTCTCCACAAAATTCAGCATCGAAACACTGTACAGCAGATGCATGGAAACTAATAAACTTTTTTGTTGTTGTTCAATATTGGCCGTTTATTGTTTATCGTTGTTTTCTTTTAATATGATTATAGGAAAATGTATTAACTTTATTAGGGGCTCTGTGCCGTAGTCAAAGATCTGGTGTTTTTGTTATTTTGTTTTACAGTTTCATTCGACATGGTGTGAGTATTTCAATTGCATTTGCAATAAAGCTGTTCGCTCGATGCTGCTGCAACATCAATCCAATGGTTATCATTTTGGCGATATTCTCGTCATAAACGGATCAGAAAAGTCACTTGGTCAGTGAGTGTTCATTGCAAGATGGTCGTTCGATCGATTTGTTCGTTGGTTCGTTCATTCAATTGTCGTCACAATGGCCGTTCGGTCTTCTTGCATAGGCGGCAAGTTGAAGGGGTTGTCTTAAATCGCACTTCAACTGGCTTACTTGCTGGATGGGCGAGTTGTCGATTCAATCGATGGCTGATTTTTTGGGTTTGGATATTTTTTTGAAGCTAATGTCCATCCATTTCTCGATTCATCCATCCAAGCAGCCAACCAACCAACGAACCATTCATCTGACCATTGTCCATGGTTTATACGTTGTTGAGGTAATAACTCAGGTGATTATAGTAATTATGCGTTCTGACGCGATGCAAGTACGGATAACGCTATTTCGATATAATTGAAAAATTCTGATAGACACTGATTGTAAAAATGATGACGACGACGCTGATGATGATGATGGCGAGAATGCGAATACGAACGCTCATGATCGTGGACTGATACTACCCTAAGTAAGGATGACTGCTGCGGACATTATGTTGCAACCAATGAATTAAAGCCCAGCTTGCACTTGTATTTTCCATTACTACTTGCTGCAAAGTACAAAAATATATTTTTTTCGGCTAATCGAATAAAACGCTTACTTGTAAGGCATGTAAAAAAAAACAACTACTGCTGCTGTTCACACTGCCTCATCATAAATTGCGACAGCTGTAATAATGAAAGAGCAAAGGTGCATGTGATAGCGAATGGAGAAAAAACAGACCTTTGTCGAGGTCATTATTGAAATTTGTTGAAAGTTGACTATCTTAAAAAAATTTATATATATAAAGGATGTTTTTATTGTTGACTATCAATAATCAAATTTTGAAATCGGAATGGATACAATGAATTGACATAATTTAATTCTATTTTAGATATGACGTCCTAAATCTTCGAGCTATACCGAGCTATGTTAGATCGGCATAGTATGTTTTTGAGATCATTACAAATAATGGGTCTAACATTTAATCCAGAGCTCAATGCAGAGCAGATGAAAACGTCGTAAATTTCGGCCGGGTCGATGATTTTATATCCACCATAATGAGGGGGGTATTCAACATATTTAAACTTGCTTATATAGGGGTTGTGTAATTTGCAAAATATCTGCCAGTAGGAATCGAAATAACAGATTACACATACTCAGTTTGGAAAATTCGATTAGGACCATGAAAATATATATTAAATATGGCGGGACATTTGGAGGCTATGTCCACTCCAAGGATCCGGACTAGAACACGAAAGTTACTATAATGTAGCTGTATCTTTACACAGGATTACTAGAGGTAACTAATTATAAAATATCCAAAAAAAGGTTGAATGTACCAAATAATTATATGCGCCCTACGCTAAATATTGGATTGATTGATTGGATATTGATTTATTTGAATGAGGGAATTTTCTAGCATATGAGAAACCAAAATATTAACTATTGCTAATTTGGATGAAAATCGTGACATAACTTTCCAAAATACCGAAATTTGGAAGGTAGTGGAGCTATAGCAAAATGTTTATCGTTAGGATGTTTGTTTTTGATATCAATTACAATGGAGCTCCATATTTTGGCATAGCCAAAAGGGTTCATGACAACATTAGATATTTTGAGAAGTTCAGACCGGCCGAAATTAACTCGACTTTTAATTGTCAGTTTTAAATCAAGTTGCCTTATCTCGTCTCAAAATTTCTCTGAATTTCAGCTGGCCTACAAGGACTACTTCCGATTATATATAAAAATCCCTGATCAGTTTCAGCATGTCTTCAGAGTCCCCAAGCTTCAGTTTGTATAAAACCCCATGATCAGTTTGTCTATAAAGACCATCTGCCTCTGCATGTGCATAAATAATGCCGGTTTCAACTCATTATTAGATGATCCGATAAGCTTCTCTATAGAGGCACACTTCGGCTTTTTATACCCTTCACCACACTGTGGTACAGGGTATTATGTCTTTGTGCATATGTTTGTAACAGGCAAAAGGAAACCAGATAGACACATGGTTCCTGTTGAGAATATGCATAGAATCACTTTCTGAGTCGATTTACGCATGTCCGTCCGTCCGTCTGTAGATGTTAAAATGTAAACAAAGTACAGGTCGCATTTATGATCCGATTTGTATGAAATTTGGCACAAGTCACTTATTTGGCCCAAGGACGAACCCTATTGAAATTGGGAAAAATCGGTTCAGATTTAGATATAGCTACCATATATATTTTCGTCCGATTTAAGGTAAATGGTCCCTCTATATCTTTCGATTTGCATGAAATTTGGCATGGAGGACTGGATTAGGTGCAGAAGGATGTGTGCCAAGGAGAAAATCGGTTCAGATTTAGATATAGCTCCCATATATAGTTTCGTCCGATTTAATGTAAATGGTGCACCAAATTCCCTATATATTATTCGATTTGCGCGAAATTTGGCATAGAGTACTGAATTAGGTCCAAAATGATGTGTGCCAAGTTTCAAGAAAGTCGGTTCAGATTTAGATATAGCTCCCATATATAGTTTCGTCCGATATAAGGTAAATAGTGCACCAAAGTCCCTATATATCATTCGATTTGCATGAAATTTTGCATACAGTACTGTATTAGGTGCAGAATGAAGTGTGCCAAGTTTCGAGAAAATCGGTTCAGATTTAGATATAGCTCACATATATAGTTTCGTCCGATTTTATGTAAATGGTGCACCAAAGTCCCTATATATCATTCGATTTGCACGAAATTTGACAAAGAGTACTGAATTAGGTCCAGAATGATGTGCGCTAAGTTTCGTGAAAATCGGTTCAGATTTAGATATAGCTCCTATATATATATTTTTCCGATTCTATGTAAATGGTGCACCAAAGTTCCTATATGCCTTTCGATTTGCATGACATTTGGCACAGCGTACTTTATTAAGTCTAGAATTATGTGTGCTAAGTTTCGGAAAAATCGGTTCTGGTTTCGATATAGCTCCCACATATACATATATATTCGTCCGATTTTACATAAATGGTGCACCAACCTTCTACTGTTTGTCCGATTAACACGATTTTTGCACAACGTATCAATTTGAAACTTGAATAACGTTATTGCGTTTTGTTGAAATTGATGTATATGCTGTCATAGCTCCCATATGTATTTCGTATGGATGTCTGAATGAAATTAAAATTTTAACAGTGCGGCGACCGAATAGCCTGTATTAATTTTGCTGTAAGTCGTTTTTCATAAATTTGTCCCATGGTACGAAGTCAACTTTAAATCTGCCCGAATGAAATTAAATTTATCATAGGTTGCAGAAAGACTTGCGTATTTTCCATGGAGGGGATACATATGAACAATATACCCAAATTGGTGAAGGGTATCATATAGTCGGCCCCGTCCGACTTTATTGCTTTCCTTACTGGTTTACACTGTGACATACAAAACTTCAAAGCGAAAGTAATAAATTATGTGAGAGATGGGGATTGTTAAAAATTTGACATTTCCAAAGAGGATCAATGTAGTTAAGGTGAATTGGGCAAACCGAAGATTCCTTAAAAAAGAGGTCCTTCGTGTATCTGTCAACTAGCAACTAGTGAACTTCGCTGATACACCAGTCTGGGTCAGCTCGATCCATGATCGCCACACACAGATCTTCTGGAACCCCTTGTTGGCCAGCAGGGTCGCTAGAAGTCAATCTCTGGGCTTCCTGCTCGAGACGGCGGGTATGGCTTTCACCTCACTCTTACCGCTAATGACAGGATTCTCCTTTCATGTGACCGACGGGTACGAATCAATATACCGTGTATCTAGCGGCTGGATAACAGATTGCAGCTCATCCGAGGACCTCATTCTCTTCACAGCCAGTGGTTGTGTTCGAGATTTTGTTTATTCAACTGCAACATATCAATTTTCGTAACCCTGGATTTGGGTTTTGGCAATTCAACAGTAGGCGGATTAAGATGATTGTTTATTTGCTCAGAGGGAGGTTATATCATAGCAGCCTTTCTGTATGACGAATCATGGGCCTAGGCGCTGATCTTCGCAGCTGACGAATAATGGACCTAGGTGTATGAGCCTTAAGCAAAACAGCATTCAAACGTGTGGGTCTTCAAATGAGCTGAACCAAATCTAAGAAAGTTGTTCGTGGAGATAGCAAATCGAAGCAAACGGCCGCCTGTGGCTTCGGCAAATCTGTTAATAAGGTGACTGTTAATAAGGTGACTGTTTCGCTCGAAAAACGGACAAGGGAAGACGAACTATTGTGCACCATGGCAATCAAACCAGTCCCATTTTTGTCGACCAAAATGTGAAATTGATAGGTCATCCGTCATGCAGTACCCAATCGCTTCAATATATATTCGCACATCAACGAAAAAGTCATTGTCAACGATTTTTGTCGCCTGAAGATGTATGTTGCACATAAAAGTGCTTCGACAATTAGTTTGAACGCTTAAATGCTGGAGAATACATTGAAAACCATTTGTTATGATTTATGTACACATTTTTAGTATGGGGGTCAACCTTGTTTGCGTGGTTATATTTAAGGACAAAATATTTAAACGTTATCAATCAAAGGTAGTATAAATATGATGGTTCTTAATTTCTTTAAATCAGCTCGATCAAGGGAAGTGCCTGGAACGTTAACTATATTTTATTATTTTTCTTGTATAACGCATACAAATTATACTTTTTCTTACTCTACAAACTGCTTCTATGTATATATGGATGTGTGTTTTTAAAGTATTAAACGTAACTCACTCAAAGCTGAAATTAAAAGCATTGACGTGTAGTGGCGTGAGAACAAAATTGAACCATTTATTAACTGTCATCTGATAACTCAATTAAGCATAGAACAAATCCTAATGAAATTGTCACGTTTCAAGATAGATGTAACGACACTTAAAACATTTTTGTAAACAAGTTAGTTAGTTAGCATACATTTATTTACAAATATATTTATTTACAAATATATTTATTTATATTTCACTTGAATATAACAGTCAACAAAAATAATTCATTAAAAATTATAAAATATCAAATTACAAATTTTATTGAATATCGTCTTTGCATTTTATATTGCTGTCTTATCATTCAGTCATTTATACAAGAAATTTTCTTATATAAAAAAACAATAACAATAACAAAGAAAGGTCTGTTGAAAAAAACACAACCTACATAATTTGTGGTTATTTTCAATATCTAAAAGTGAAATCAGCATCAAAAGGCAATATGCCGCTTCGGATACTCCTCGCCGTTGCAAAGAAATTGGTATTGAACCTCAATAACTTTGTTGACGATGATGATCACAACTTTGGTAATTGTGGTGGCATCTCGATGGACGGTGGTACTCCTTTACATCTCTGTGCTGCCTTGGCAGTCTAATGAATTCCCACAATAGAGAATTATGGTGCGAATAAAACAATTCATAAATTGAACGAATTGATGATGGGGCATGGTTGCTGTGCATTTGTGCCTTGGCCACTGATGAATTGTAAGCGATTGGCAAAAGAGTCAGGCAGTCAATCAGGTTACATGGCTGGCTGGTTGGTTGGTTGGCAAAATCTAACTGCCTATCCTTTCCAACAACAACAGCAACACCATCATCAAGAACCCAAATGGCTTACACATCTTCATCATTGCATTTCCAAGTCAAGGATAAACAAGATGCCAAATACAACGGAAGAAAGGCACAACCAATGGACCACGAAATCAGGTTCGGCTTATTTTTAAATAAACTGCATCTAAAATATTGCAACACTTGCTGCAGCAAAATCTTGATTGGATGGAAAATAGAAACCAGCGAAATGTACGAAAGATATTGAGTCCCATAACAATGATGCTGTTACAAAATGTGTTGATCAATATTAACACTTTTTCAAATTCATGGCATTAAATAAATAATACAATGGGATTTTTTTGATTATGAAGTAAAGTATGCAATGAGTATATGACTTGAGGGGTTAGATATTTGATCAACTATCATCAGAAAGACTATTTTAAGAGTTAGCAACAATTCGAAAGAAGGGGAGCTTACATTGGGAATCTGTAAAAAAATATATGTATTCATTAGGATTTAACGGAAAGTTGTTGTAGATTTTACAA
>NW_026884113.1:0-11396 GCF_032173495.1 Musca vetustissima
TATGGAAGCTATAATACATCTATATCTGAACCGATTTCAAGGAAAATTACCAGAGATTAGTTTATATTAACTTCAGTATGTTGTGTCAATCGGCCTAGCTAGAGATCTTTATTACACCATTTACTTAAAATCGGAGGAAAATATATATAGGAGGTGTTTGTAATCTGATCCGATTTTCACGAAACTTTGCACGCATCATTCTAGACGTAATTCAGTACGCTATACCAAAATCGAAAGATATAGGCGACTTTGGTGCAGCGACTTTCGTGCACTATTTACCTAAAATCGCGAAACTTTGCACACATCATTCTAGGCTTAATTCAGTACTTTATGCTAAATTTCGTGCAAATCGAGTGATATATAGGGACTTTGGTGCACCATTTACATGAAATCGGACGAAACTATATATAGGAGCTATATCTAAATCTGGACCGATTTTCACGAAACTTGGCAGACATCTTTCTAGGCTCAATTCAGTATGATATGCCAAATTTCATGCACATTCACATTCATTACGCTACCTTGCAAACCGAATGATATTAAGGGACTTTGGCACACCATTTACCTTAAATCGGACGAACATATACATGGGAGCTATATCTAAATCTGAACCGATTTTCACGAAACTTAGCACACATCATTCTAGACTTAATACCGTACGCTGTGCCAAATGTCGTGTAAATCGAAAAATATAGAGGGACTTTAGTACACCATATACCTTAAATCGGATGAAGATATATATGAGAGCTATATCTAAATCGGGACCGATTTTCACGAAACTTAGCACACATCATTACAGACTTAATTAAGTGGGCTATAACGAATTCCGTACAAATCGAATGATTTTCAGGGACATTGATGTCCCATTTACCTTAAATCGGACGAAACTATATACGGGAGCTATATCTAAATCTGATCCGATTTTCTTTAATTTCAATAAGGTTTGTCCTTGGACCAAATAAGTGACTTCTGCCAAATTTCATCCAAATGGGATTATAAATGCGACCTGTACTTTGTTTACAATTTATCATTAAGAGACGAACGGGCGGACGGACATGCATAAATCGACTTCGAAAATGATTCTTTGCATATTCTCAAAAGGAACTATGTGTATATCTCGATTATTTTTGCCTGTTATAAACATATGCACAAAGACATAATACCTTGTACCACAGTGTGATGAAGGGTATAACTATAACAATCCGAAAAGTACGAAAATGTACCAAATTTGGTACAATTGCGTAGCATGTGAACGGATAGCGAAATTTTAAGCGTGAATTAAGGTTGAGAAGCAGATTCCATTTAGGGGGATTTTTTTAAAAGCGTGTGCTAATGTGTACGAAAAGTACTATATTGTACTCTATTTGATGCAAAATTATTTTGGAGGTTCAAATCGAGCTGGAATCCTAAATTATCGTCGGAGTGTAGGATTGGGATATGTACGTAATTTTAGAAATTTTTACTGATGTGTACGAATAGTACTAAATCGTCCTATAATTGGTACAATTTGGATTTGGATGGACCGATAGAGCGGAAACAATGAAATTTGGAGTCAGGATCATTGTAGGGGTGTAGGATTGAGGTCAGGATGCAGTTTAAGCAATTTATATTAGTACGTAGGAATAATGGTACTAAATTTGGTACAATTTGAATTTTAGGTGATTCCATTAGAGCTAGAATCATAAAATTTGGAATTATGATCACTGTTGAGGTGTATGATCGAGATATGTAGGAAGCTTTAAAAATTTTTACTAATGTGTACAAAATTTGGTACAATTTGTGAGTGAACCGATAGAGTTGGAATCCTGAAACTTGGATTTAGGATCACTTTGAGAGTGTAGGATTAGGGTATGTAAGAAGTATTGGAAATTGGTTCTACTGTGTACTAAATTTGGTACAAGTGGAGGGACAGATACAGTTGGAATCCTAAAATTTGGAGTTAGGATCACTGTGGGGGTGAAGGTTTGTGTTAAGTAGGACGTTTTGGAAATTCGTAAATACTGTGTACTAAATTTGGTACAATTTGAATTGTGGGTGAACCAATAGATTTGGAAACCTGAAACTTGGATTTAGGATCACATTGAGAGTGTAGGATTAGGGTATGTAGGAAGTATAGGAAATTGGTACTACTGTGTCCAAAATGTGGTACAAGTGGGTGAACCGATAGTGTTGGGATCCTGAAACATGGATTAAGGATCACTGTGGCGTTGAAGTTTTGGGGTATGTAGGAAGTTTTGGAAGTTCGTACTACTGTGTACTAAATTTGGTACAATTTGAATTGTGGGTGAACTGATAGAGTTGGAATCCTGAAATTTGGATTAAGGATCACTGTGGGGATGAAGGTTTGGGGTATGCAGGAAGTTTTGGAAATTCGTAACCGACTGTCAGGCTGGATCAACAGATCCAGGGGCACCTGACACCCGCGATACGGAAAACCTCCGCTCAGACTCGAGACCGAAGCCTCTCCCAGTTCGACACTATGACCAGCAGAACTAACACATTTTGGGGGGCTAAACCACAACCCCCGCGAAGCTCTCCAGGGGGCCACACCAACTGTCAGGCTGGATCAACAGATCCAGGGGCACCTGACACACGCGATACGGAAAACCTCCGCTCAGGCTCGAGACCGAAGCCTCTCCCAGTTCGACACTATGACCAGCAGAACCAACACATTTTTTTTTTTCAAAAATGTTTGTTGAAATAACTCTTTTTCTTCCACAGAATTTCTACAAAAAATACCCAAACGTATGAGCCCAGTCACTTATCCACCAAACTGACACGTTCGAACATAATTTGCAAATTAAATTTTCTTCTTTTAATAATAATTCCCCGGTACAAATGTCAAACTTTCTATGGCCCGAACTCAAAGAATGGGAAACGAAAAAAAGAAATATGTCAGACATCGTTCGGTTCTTTTTCTTATTCACATCAATTGAAGACGAAGAAGACGATTTGATAAATAGACATTGGCAGTTAAGCTGGAATGGTAGAGTTCTGCGAGCCAGCAGCCAGGTGCAACATGATCACCTTAGACCAACGAACTTGACACAATGCCACAACAGCAACAACAACAACAGCATCGAACGTTGCAGTCAGTCTCAAGCAAAGTGAAAAGGCCTGGAAAAAATATTTTCATAAAATTTTAGCCAAACCGCCGAACAACAGGTGATGAAGGTGAAATCGAGAAGAGGCGGAAAAAGGGGAAATCGACATGATCATAATGTAAAGATGCTGTAGCAGACAACAAAAACAACTGCAAAAAAACAGAATGTTAAGAAATTCGACACAAGACATGACAGCAATGGGGGTCAAAATCATATGCATTTGTTAAGAAGAAGATGCTTCTTTCTGGCTGCCTTCGGAGTGAAAATTTCTTCGGGCATTTCTCACTATTTGCTAAAATAGATGCCCCTCTTCCCCCTCCCTCCCCTCGAAAGAAAATAATACATTTATGAACGTTTATGAAGTGGGAAAACACGACTATGCATATTTAATTGTTGATTATTAACATTAGCCTCAATCAAAGAGCGCCAAACCATGATTTCATTGATCAAATTATACGTGATCATGCCACCACCACCAATACATCGCACCAGCGAACAGAGAACCGATATAGCGAAAACCACTAGCCCAGGCAAGCAAACATTGCCGGAATGCTTAGACTCTGCGATAAGTAAACTTAACCTGGCTATTGAAATATGCCAATAAACTAGCAACAAATACATACAAACATACCTACTGCGGGACAGGCGGACATTTGATCTAATGGACACAATGACTAACATTTGTATATAAATGACATTCATGACGACGACGACGACGATGATGATGCCTGCTTATGGATAAGAAAATTTTTATGAACTCATATGACGTCTTTTAAAGCCATGTTTTGACAGTTTTCTGAAGTTCGTTGTGTGGCTGACAAAACATTTACTTATGAACTAACTTGACTGACTTACTGAGTGACTGCCGGACTAGCATATCGATATTAATGGTATTTTAAGAAGGTGGCATGCTACAGATGGCATAAGGCGTGTAATTTTTCGAGGAGTTTTTAAAGAATATTTTTTAGAGACCTAACACAAGGCGTGGATTTTTTAAGGAATATTTTTAAGGACCTAACACAAGGCGTGGATTTTTAAGGACCTAACACAAGGCGTGGATTTTTTTAAGGAATATTTTTAAGGACCTAACACAAGGCGTGGATTTTTAAGGACCTAACACAAGGCGTGGATTTTTTTAAGGAATATTTTTAAGGACCTAACACAAGTCATGGATTTTTTAAGGAATATTTTTATTTAACTTGTAAACAAAGTACAGGTCGGGTTTATGATCCGCATTGGATGAAATTCGGCATAGTTCACTTATTTGGCCCAAGGACGAACCCTATTGAAATTGGGTAAAATTGGTTCAGATTTAGATACAGCTCCCATATTTATATTCGTCCGATTTTATGTATGTCCCATTATGGTGCACCAATGTCCCTATATATCTTTCGATTTGCACGTACTGTATTAAGTCTTGAATGATGTGTGTCAAGTTTCCTGAAAATCGGTTCAGATTGTTATATAGCTCCCATATATATTTACGTCCGATTTAAGGTAAATGGTGTATCAAAGTCCCTACATATCTTTCGATTTACACGAAATTTGGCACAGTGTACTAAATTAAGTCTAGAATGATGTTTGCTAAGTTTCGTGAAAATCGGTTTAGATTTAGATATAGCTCGCATATATATTTTCGTCCGATTTAATGTAAATGGTGTACCGAAGCACCTATATATCTTTCGATTTGCACGAAATTTGGCACAGCGTACTGAATTAGGTCTAGAACGATATGTGTTAAGTTTCCTGAAATTCTGTTCAGATTTAGATATAGCTCCAATACATAGATTCGTCCGATTTTAGGTAAATGGTGCACCAAAATCCCTAAATATGCTTCGATTTGCAAGAAATTTGGCATAGCGTAATGAATTATATCTAGAATGATGTATGTTAAGTTTCGTGGAAATCGGTTCAGATTTAGATATAGCTCCCATATATATTTTCGTCCGATTTAAGGTACATGGTTCATCGATGTCCCAATATACCATTCGATTTGCACGAAATTTGACACAACGTACTGAATTAAGTCTAGATCGAAGTGTGTTAAGTTCCGATAAAATCGGTTTAGAGTTAGATATAGCTCCCATATATATTTTCGTCCGATTTAAGTAAATGGTGTATCAAAGTCCCTATATATCTTTCGATTTGCACGAAATTTGGCACAGTGTAACGAATAAGGTGTAGAATGATGTGTGTTAAGTTTCTTGAAATTCGGTCCAGATTGAGATATAGCTTCCATACATATTTTCGCCCGATTTTATGTAAATGGTGTACCAATGTCCCTACATGTCTTTGGATTAGCACGAAATTTGGCATAGGGTACTGAATTAGGTCCAGAATGATGTGTGCTAAGTTTCATGAATATCGGTTCAGATTTAGATATAGCTCCAATATATAATTTGTCCGATTTTATGTAAATGGTGCACCAAAGTTCCTATATATCATTCGATTTGCACGAAATTTGGCATAGCGTACTGAATTGAGTCTAGAATGATGTGTGGTAAGTCTCGCGAAAATCGGACCAAATACTTAAATTTGGCAGTTTTTCTGGTCGCTCCAGTGGCCGCAATTATGGCCCAAACATCGCGATTTTGTACATGGAGAAGGTGATCGGGCCAAAGAATAGGCCTGCCTGTTTTGATAAAGATCGGTCAATATTTAGCGAGTCAAATGGACCCAGACTTTTGTGTGAAACCATGTCAAAATTTGTATTCAGTGGCGTATATATTTAACCCTGAAGGTCATAGACCCGAGAAATTGATAGTATATCCAAAGGAATGGTTGACCTTTAAATTGATACCAATTATATTGTCGTGTGTAGTCGGATGTGGGATTTACACTGAAATATTTACAGGTGCTTACGTATTGCTATATTATTTAGTAACCCATTACCACACTGGAGGGCGGAAATATATTGCTTATCGCTTCGAAATGTTCCATGAGTTTCCAGTTATGGTCAAGGACAACGCCTATAATTTTCGACGATGATCAGATAATAATTTTGGGATGAATTGCACCGAAAACTTACTTTTTTTGAATTTTGTCGAGTCGACTTATAAGCCACAATTATAAGCCGAACATAACCACATAACCACAGAACCCACTGTGAGGGGAATATGGAAATGCAATTAGAAGGGCTATACTGAATATTAGTAATATTTGTTGACCTCAAGTCGGTCAAGAGGGTGCAACTATCAGGCTCGTTATTAAAATCCGCAGAAAGTTAGAGTTTCGAGGTAGTTGTGTAGGGTATCGTATGGTCGGCCCCGTCCGACTATACTGCTCCGCTCACTGATTATATTTCGATTTGCACGAAATGTCCCGTATATATTTTCGTCCGATTTTATGTAAATGATGAACCGAAGTCCGTATATATTTTTAGATTTGCAAGAAATTTGGCATAGCGTAAAACGATGTATGATAAGCTTCGTTAAAATTGTTCCAGATTTAGATTTAGCTCTCATAGATATTGCGTTCGTGAAAATCGATCCAATGATATGAAATTTAGCATAGGTTCCAGAAACTTTTCATGACTATGTTCGTTGGAAAAGGCGGAGTCTGTAAGGAGCCATTTTAGAATATGCCCAAAGTGCTGAAGGGTATTATATAGTCGTCCCCGTCCGACGTTACTACTTTCCTTACTGGTTTAAAGAATATTTTCAAGGCCATATCTTTATGGAATATTTTTAGAGACCTAACCCAAGTCGTGGATTTGTAGTGCCTCCTCCAGTCGTTCTCTATGTGTTGCATTTTTATTTCCATCTCTAAACTTTGTATTATGATCGTATAACGTTTTTCCATACCAGTTGTGTTTTTTTTTCTCCGCTCGCCATCGCCATCGTCAATGTTGATGATGACGATGATGGAAAATTGATAAGAACCGTAGTTATGTTATTTTGCTTTGTGTTGTTGTTGTTCTTGTTGCAGTTTTAGTTGTTGCCTCTGTGTGTGTGTGTCTGTTTGTTTGTCTACATTTCATTTCGAATGTTAAGTATTCAAAAAGCATAAAGGTAAACTGGAGATACATACAGATAGATAGACGGTGGTAATCCTTAACAATTTAACCGCTATATACGTTTGGTAATACTGAGGGGATTTGTGAATTCCCTGCCAACCCCTTCCCCAACCCCATCTTCAATGCAACAGTTTTGCATTTCAATGCCGTTTGCTGATGTTGCCGTTGTCGATGTTGCATACAATTTCCAATATGATTTGCATATCAATGCATATTTGCTGTGGCATCGATGTGTACCTCATGTTCGTCGTCTCGCTGGCAATGGCGGCTGGCGGTGTATGAGGCATGCGTGCGTGTATATTGGCAATGCAACAATGATAGCTGCTGTGTGGCAACAGCAGAGCAGCATAGACAGCATATTGAACGGCTGATGCAAATGTCCCATTTGTGGGGCTGTTTTTGTTCAGTTATTTTCTTTTGAAATTTTCAATGTTGCAAACAAGTGAGGGAAAGAGGGATAGGGAGTGGGGGACTGGGGTAAGCTCTCCTCAATTTTTTGCAAATATTTACAGTTTGGGAAAGTTGTCTTAACTTTTTGACCATTCTGCTGTTTATTTCATTTTTCAATATTGTATTTAAAATGGCTTATCGGAAAAAGGGCCACTCTGCGGGCTTTATTATTAATTCTAGCAACGTTTCCACATTTTATGCAAATCCAATTTTTCTCTTTTTTCTTTATTTTGGAGTTTCAACTTCGATGGCCCATAAACAATAAGCGCGACCCCTTTTGTATTTTGCCACTATTTCAATTTGTGTGTCTCATTTACAAATGTTTTTCTTGAGATGTTTTTTTTTTTCTTTTTTTTCAATTTGAAATTATTGCATATTTCCATGTCAGTTTGTGGTTTTCCCCCAAAATTTTGTCCCAACAACCTAGTGGCATTGTTTGCTTCGTTCTTTGTTGCTGCTGCTTCTCATATAAATTATTTAGCTAATTTTATACTTACCAAAGACAAAGAGACCTTTCGGTAATTTTTTATGTTCATTCAAGGATTTTCATATGTCTGCATACAAAATAGTGCCATAGTCTTTCCATAGAAATACCCAGGGACTGTTTCCTATAAGCAAAACATCATTTAACCATCTTCTTTACAGTCGGCATATATTCTACATACATAATAATTTATGGAGATGGATATGAACTGTTCAATACAAATTTCTTCAAATGATCTTCAGTAGACAAAAATTCTTCAAAGGGTTTCTATAGAATCCTTTGAAGTTGACAGACATTTTCCGATACACATTAAACCTAAAGGTCTTTAATAGACCATCTAAGGATTTCCATAAGCCAAAGGTTCTTAAAAAGTTCTTCTATAGCTAGCAAACCTATTTTTCTATAGAAAAAATATAAAAAACATCCTTTAGATCTTCGGAAGCTCTTCTATAGACATAAGACCTTCGAAAGATCATCAATACAGAAATTCTTCCACTGGGTTTCTAAGGACAGCATTATCTTCAAATATATATACGATATGGCTATCATTCATTCCATTGACAGGAGACCTATACTGACGGGAGGTATTCTATAAAAGGAAAACTTCTAACGGTCCTCCAGAAGCAACAGATCCACTAAAGGTCTGCTATATATAGTAGAACGAAAAATTACCTTCTATACACAAAATAACTTCTTTTGACCTTCGGCAGATCGTGTACAGACAGAAGTGCTTCGATAGAATTTCTAGATCGAAATTCTTCCAAAGAGTTTCTATAGCCTACAGACCATTCGAAGTTTTTTGGAAGATTTCAGTCATTTCTAAAACCTAAGGGCTTTCTGTAGACTATTGAAAAGGGTCTTCTATAGACAGAAGGTCTGCCGTACTTTACACTAAGTATTCTGCAGTCATTGGATCTTTATAATATTTTCTATAGATAGAATCATTATATAAACTGAAGATCTTCGAAAGATGTTCATGGTAGCCGGCATAACTCATACCTCGTTGCCATAGACAGAAAACCATCGAAAGTTCTTTCGGAGACTGAGGGTTTTACATTACATTTTAATGGTGTCTTTTAGATCTTCGAAGGTCTTCTGTAGACAATAATCCTTCGGAAGATATTCTAGGCAGAAGTTCTTTCAAAGGTTTTTATAGACAGCTCAGATTAAAATTTTTATATAAGATGGTTGAAATTTTTTCTACTGGCACAATAAGAATATCAGAAAAAGGGCTTCTACAGGCTTCCAGAGACAGCAGACCTACTGCAGGTATTCTATAGACAGGAGAACAATAAATGACCTATAAACCATCTACCTTTAACATATTTAGATCTTTGGAAGGTCAGACTTCTTTCGATAAGACTTCTAGACAGAAATTCTTCCAAACGGTTTCTATAGGCAACAGACCATTCAATAGGTTTTCTATAGATCATCGAAAACAGAAGATGAGAAAAGATCATTATAAGTTAGAGGGTCTTCGAGAGGTCTTCTATAGCTAGAGTCCTTATAGTCAGAAGTCCTTCGAAGAATCGTCTATAGTCGGAATAACTACTACAGTCTTTTAATAGGTAAAATATAACCCTTCCAAAAATTTTCCAGAGACGGAATGTATTTTACATACAGGCTACCTACAGACAAATTACATTTTAATGGTGTCCTTTAGATCTTCGAAGGTCTTCCATTGACAATAGTCGTGCGGAAGATATTCCAGGCAGAAGTTCTTTCAAAGGCTTCTATAGACAGCGTAGCTTGAAATTTCTATAAAAAATGGTTGACATTTCTGCTACTCACAGGTAAGAACATCAGAAGAAGGATTTCTACCGGGCTTCCAGAGATAACAGACCTACTGCAGGTCTTCCATAGACAGGGGAACAACAAATGACCTTCTATAAACAATTTACATTTGAAATTACTTCTTTAGATCTTTGGGAGATCGTTTATAGATAAAAGTCCTTCGATACGGCTTCCACACAGATATTCTTCCAAACGGGTTTCACACAGCAGACCATTCAATAGATTTTCTATAGATCATCAAAAAGGCTTTTTTATAACCATAAGATGAGAAAATATATTCTATCTATAGAGAACTCGTACACTACATTGGGTTTTCTATAGATAGAGGGTCTCCGAGAGGTCTTCTATAGCTAGAGTCCTTATAAAGGCAAAAATCCTTTCATTAATGATTTATAGGGGGAAGAACTCCTGCCGTTTTTCGATAGGTGGAGAACCTTGGAAAATCTCTCAGAAACATAAGGTATTTTATTTTCAGGTTAATTTCCATAGGTCTCGTAGACTTTCGAAAGGTCCTCTATAGACATGAGTCCTTTGAAAGATATTTAGACAAAAATATTATCAAAGGGTTTCTTTAGACAGTTTATCCTTCAAATGGCTATAGAAAATTATTGTAATTTCTTCTATTGACAGGAACAGCAGAATAACTTTTAACGGACTTCTAGAGACAGATTACTACTACAGGTTTTCTATAGACAGGAGAACTACAAATCGATTGGTATGAACAAAATGCCTTTGAAAGACCTTCATTAAACATTTGGAAGGTGATCCATAGACAAAAGTCCTTCGAGAGAACTTGTAGCCCGTCTATAGACGGGAGACCATTCAAAAGTCTAAAGAAGAATGTAGTCTTTCTTTCTATTGTTATAAGACCGGAGGTTTTCTATAGACCATCGAAAAGGTCTTCCGAACACTATCTTGTGTCTTCTACAGAAAAGGGGTATTTAAAGGTCTTCTATAAATATAATATTAATATAGACAGAAGACCATCGAACGAACGGCAGAAGATCTGCAAAAAGTATTTCAGAATTTGAATTGTGCCCTTTCTTCGAAAGATCTTCTAGACAAATTTTTCCCAAATGTTTTTTTTTTTCCAGCTAGCAGACCCTTCAAGGGTCTATAGAAGATGACAGCAATTTTTTATAGACTCCTAGACCTTCGAAAGGATTCCAAAGGGTCTTCTTTAGATAAAAGATCTTCCAAAGGTATTCGATAGGGACAAGACATACAGAAGGTCATCTATAGGCAGTAGACCTACAATAGCTTTTCTACAGACATATGACATTCGGAAGGAAATAGGAAAGATTTTATATAGATAGAAGAACACATACTGGCTACGAACAAATTTGAAAGCACTTTCAGAGACGGAACGTATTTTATATGCAGAAGAAGCTCAAACGGACTTTGATATATATTTTCATTTAGACCTCCGAAAGGCCTCTTACAGACAAAGGTCTTTCGAAAGAACTTCTAGGCAGAATTTCTATAGGCAGCAAATCCTATACAAATCTCTAGAATATAACAGTAACCTTCATTAAGTCCATAGAGAAAG